>NC_056726.1:40681133-40766133 GCF_019279795.1 Protopterus annectens | reverse complement strand
GTAACTATTAATTGAAGTATACATCCTCACAGAGAGCCTTCCGGCTTTACATAAGTCTCAGGAGTCATCAAACACTAAGTTAAGGGATTGCTAGGCAACCTTTTTCAGCTGTGAGCAAAATAGTCAGAGAAAGTACACCTTTGTGGTAGCTAGTACATACCTTGGCTATTAGGTAGATGCTGTAACTTGTCCCACTGAAGTCCCCGTCTTTCTTTGCAGCTTTATGCCTACCCACCATATCCTTTTTCTTGTATTACTTTACACTTCATGTTTTTGATTCTCAACATTTTTCCTTCTTTACCTCCCATTATACCCAATACCCACATACCTTCTTACTTGCAATAAACTTTCATTCCTTGCCTCTGGACCTTCCTATTACTGAGAGGTTTTGGAATACTTATTGAAAACTCAAAAACTCAGCTAAAATTGTACTATCACATCTCCCACCTCCTTTCTCTTGCTGCAAGAACATCCATAGCTAACAAAGTTTTAAGTCCTAAATTAGAATATGCCATGTCTTGTTAGCTTACATAAAGCTTACATTCAACCCACGCCACAAAAAATCTCCAAACACCTGGATCAAAAATTGGGATATTTGCTCTTCTTGCAGACAATAGGACACATTATTGTGACCTACTAAACAAAACTCTTTGGCTTACAATATCTAACTATGCTACTTTCTTATTAGGCATGCTGACATTCAGGATTCTTATGCTGGGTTACTGACCCCCCCCCACCAACAACAAAATAGCTTCTTAGAAATCAAGTCTCTAGAATAGGGCCTGCCCTAAATGATCCCCCAGTCCACTGACATAAAAAATAACTACACCACTTTCAGAAAAAAGTTTCAAAGATTTCCTAGTTCAACAGTCAAAATGCACTTGTTTTCATGATAGTAGTTAAATAATTGTACAAAGTAACACTTTGTGGATGTTTATTTGTTTATCTCATTTTACTGTGTTACTTAGAGTATTTTATTACGCATGTTGTATATAATGATGATAATAATAATAATAATAATGTTTACCAGCTAGGCTTACTGGACACACACAGTCCCTTTTCAGGAGTGACCTAGCATCAGTGTCTACCTAAGTGAGTTGCTCAAGGTCACACAGAAGACAAATGATGCCAGAGGGACTCAAATCCTAATGTACATGCTATATATACAAACATTCTTCCATTGTTCTGTTCTGTGTTTTCTCACTGTAATCCCTCAGCAATTTTACTGCTGTTTGTCTTGTAGCTGTAACTTACATATATGTTTTCTGTGCCTTATACTTGGATACTTCTTGTTTTCAATTGTACTTTATTGTACCTGGGCCATGTCTGAAAAGGGTCAGTAAATCAGTTCACCTACCCAGTAAACAAATTATACCTAACTAACTAACTAACTAACTAACTAACTAACTAACTAACTAACTAACTAACTAACTAACTAACTAACTAACTAAATAAACTCTGGTCTAGCTCATCCTACTAGTTGTTGTGTATAAAACAGCCTAGTTTGTTTCAACCACACATAAAAACAATTTTGCACATTGTACTTTTGAATTAACTACGCTTTTGCTAAGTATAATTTAAATATAAATCATGTGACTACAGAATTTGGTTTAGTCAAAATTCAATTCCATCAAAGCTTGACTCACATTTTGAACCAAACACACTCCCTTTTCCTAGCACACTGATGTAACTATCCCCCGGATTTACGAAGCCCATTATAGCGTGCAGGATTAGTTTAAGAGCTATTTTCAGCAATATGGCTGATGTGCGATCCAGGAATGAGCTCCTGGGGCGTGCACGTGAGCTCTTAGGCTAATCCTGCACGGACCGAGCACGTGCATGCAAATTATCCTCATTTGCAGGTGAAAACCATGCAAATGAGGGTAATATGCCATCTAAAAAGCTGGCAGCCGTCCGTGCAGGATGAGTGCAGTGTGCAGAAATGTACTTGGTTAGTAACTGAGTGCAGTTTAGCAATCTACAAAACGGAGCCATGACAGCTCCAAATAAAGGCTGCATATCATTGAGAAAGCATGCCATTGTCCAAGTAGACAGCCATTGGCATTACAAAATGTAAAAGAAAAAAATAAACAACGTTTAATTTTATCTACGTCAATCTCGCCTGGTTAAGCATAGGGCAGCGATGCGCAAATGGGATCGGGGGGAAATTAATAAAATAAACCTAAAATAAGCATTCTAACTAAAATCAGTATTCTGCCATGCAAGCCAAAGGCAGTCAGAAGACAACCTGGCCAGTGCATAATGGTTGCTAAGGTGGGAGGCTCAGTGTGGGACATGTAACTATGCATTAGCAGGCAATCCTATGCAAATGAGGGAGGGGTTAGTGAATCCCAGATTTTCCCAGGGTGTGAAGCAGGTCCCAAGAGTGTAAGAGTATAAATATCTGGGTGCAAGACTAGGATATAGGTGACATCATGGGGGTGTGTGTCAGGCATACTGTAAGTGGATTGGAGACCTGTGGCTTGGGATTGCTCCTAGCATAGCACAGCTAAGCTAGGGGTGTGTCTAAACCTGCCTAGCACTCTTTACAAAGTGTAAGTGGGTGTGCGCACCATGCACTGGGCTGTACAGGAAGAAAAAGGAAGTTAAACCAGGAAAAAGCAGATCTGTGCACATTTGAGCACTCCATTCGTGCAGAGCGCACACGGGCCTAAACAGGGAGGCAATGGGAATGGAAAACAACAGCAGGAAGGTAATCAAGGAGACCTAGTCGAGCTGCCAGGTGAAATGTATCATAATCATCTAATCACACAGGAAGCAGACCAGACCAACCCAGAACACCACTATAAACCAAGCAAACACCTACCCCCCTGGTTTTTCCACACTCTACACCACTGGTGTATACAAGCGGGGAAATTTTAAAACTAAACCTACAAAATGAGAAGTGCTGCAGCAGGCAACATAGAACAAAATGTGCAAGAGGCTGAGGGTGGTGAGGATGTCAATACTGCCGAGCAACCCACAGTGAGGAGACAGAGAAGAGTGTACAGACCCAGGGTAACCTACCAGGGGCTACATTAGCTGGAGATAGTGGAGCACTATAGGGTGGACAGAGACCTCCTACAGCAAATCGTTGAGCTGTGCAGGCCACACCTGACACAACACACTGGCCGAGGGGAAACCATCCCAGTGGAAACCAAGGTTTTTGTAGGCCTAGGTATACTAGCCACAGGTACCTCCCAAACTACAACTGGGGATAACATGGGCATCTCACAGGCATCAGCATCCAGAGTATTCCACCAGTTCCTGGATGCCATGTCAGCACATGCAAGTGAGCACGTATATTTCCTCAACACATGTGAGGTGTTGACACCCAATATGTGTCTCTTCCACCAAATAGCTAACTACCCTGGGATAGTGGGTGCTATAGACTGCACGCATGTATGCATCAAAGCACCACCCAGTGAGCAGGGTAGGGCCTACATCAACCGCAGGGGCATCTCCTCCATCAACTGCCAGGCTGTATGTGATGCCCAAGGCATTATACTGAATGTGCGTGCTAGCTACCCTGTAAGCTATGATGATTCACACATATGGCAACTGATGCAGCTGTACCACAGATTTGCTGATGTGGACATCCCATACGGTCACCTAGTAGGGGATGCTGGGTACCCACTGGAGCTGTGGCTAATGACACCCATCAGAAATGCACACACCTGAACAACAACGCAATAATGATGCACACGCACAGGCCAGACATATAACAGAGCGTGTGTTTGGGATGCTCAGGTCATGGTTCCAGTGTCTGGACACATCCAGTTGAGCCCTGAAGTATTCACCAGCTACATGTACCCAAATAGTAATGGTATGTGCTATGCTACACAATATGATCCTGCAGAAACAGCTGCAGCAGGAACAGCATGGGGCAGGGCCACACAGCCCCCCACCAATATCAAGGCCAGTACAGGTACAGAGTGACTCAGAGGAGGAAGAACCTGAGCCTGCTCCAGTAGACAGAAGGGGGCGTGCCCAGTATGCCCTGGCCTTGGCAAAGAGGCAACGCATAGCATATGCACTGACACAGTAGGGCCCCAGGGAATGACACCTCTCTCCGACTCGCACAGACAGTAAAAGAGATGCCAAACATGACACTACCTGTGCCTTACCATGTATAGGAAGTGTACTATGTGCATCCGACATAGGCAGCCCTCCAGCACCATCCTCAAGTCCGGCACACCCTCAAGGTAAGTCAATCAACCTACCAATTGTCAAATGGAGTAGAATGTGTTTTTATCCGTAGCTATAGTATGGTAGTGAACATGCAAGGGAATTGGGTGGCCAGATGTCAAGGCAGCAGAGAGTAGACACCCATAGTGGCAGCATGAGATCTGTAACACATACTGGAGTCACCATAGTAGCCAGTACTACACAGGGTGACAAAACCCACTGCAGGAAATTGCCTGAGTGACAGAAGTGTCCATAAGAGCCACGCATACCAGTCAGTAAGCATCACATACCCTCCCCCAGGCCTACACAGATAGAACACAGCAGGCCAGGCAGTCGGATGTAAGTTGTGACGGCTAGGAAGTCAGACACTAATATGTAGGTAAAAAAAGCTAGGATCTATACTACACTGGTAAGGCCTAGCCAGCAGGATAGGTAAGACTACAGATGGAAATGGAGTACCTGACTTACCAGTACAGTCCTAGCAAATATGTACAAGTGTCAGGTGTGTCTCTCCCCATCCAACGTACACATGGAGTAACAGTCAGGTGTGCCCCCCCACTCCTGTGTAGAACAGTCGAAATAGTCAGGTGTCCCCCCTGCTATGCAGAAATAAAGCAACAGTCAATGGCAAATGACCAATGGATACCCTGTAGACACAGCATGCTACTCTTTGGTGTACAACAAAAGGTCAGCACCGCAGTACAAACAACCTGGACGTGGTCCACGCATGCAACACAGATAGCCGTACTGGGCATGCTCACACACTTAGAGGAATGAAGGCAATGTCAGTCAACAACATACTGAGAGGTCATATTGGGCATGCTCACACACTTAAACACATGAAGGCCATGTCTGCAAACACCAGTGGACCAGACATATCTGGAAGTTGCAGTTCTCAGTGTGAACACATCAGTATGCACCACTCCTGCCTTGCACACACAGTGGATAGGAATGCAGACAAATATGTAAGGACAACACACTATAATAAGCCACAGGCACACGGGCATAGATGTGTGGAAGAGGGTGACTGTGACAAGGAGCCATGTGGGCCTGTCCCAACTGACACACAGTCTAAGGGCTCCCAACACATGAGGTGCAGATGTAACCCACTGCAGATACTAGCCACCAGTACCTGTCAGCATGACAGACTATGTGGTGTATGTGCCAGCTGTGCAACAAGACTGTACAAGGAAGCAGCCATCTAGTAGCTGCATACATGCACCTGTGACATATGACCCCATTTGTGCTGCATGTGGCATATCATCCCCTACATGAATGGAATATGCCCCATGCACACACACACTGCCCTCTCCATAGCAGTAGTATGACAAGCCTGCTATGTGAATTACACCTTTGGGAGTGCTATAGCTCAGTAAAATGCATGGTGTGTCCCATAACTGTGTACTGCTGTAGTGACAGAGTAGTTAGGTAGTAGTGCTAACCCCAGACCTGTCAATTGTGTGAGTGTGTGTTTGTGTGTGTGCCTGTCTGCCACTGACTGTGTAGTGTGAAATGCTTGTTAGGCTACTCACACTCCATGCAATACATATATTAAACTTTGGCAAAGCTGCTGATGTCACTCACCTAGAAGTACACCTCTGGGTACATAATAGCACCGTAATTGCCATGGTGTATCCTGTAACTGCGTACTGCTGTTGTGTGATAAACTAGTTAGGTAGGTGTTTGAACCCCAACCCTGGCAACTGTGTGTGTTTGTGTATGAGTCTGTGGGTGTGTGTTGTGTCTGACTGGGTAGAGAGCAATGCTTTTTAGGCTACTCACACTCCATACAATACAAATACACTACTTTGCCAAGGCTGCTGATGTCACTCATCTAGAAGTATACCTCTGGGAGATTTATAGCCCAGTAATCGCTGTGGCACATCCTGTGACTGCGTACTGCTGCAGTGTGATAGACTAGTTAGGTAGGTGTTTAAGCACCAGCCCTGGCAACTGTGTGTGTGTGTCTGACTGGGTGGAGAGCAATGCTTTTTAGGCTACTCACACTCCATACAATACAAATACACTACTTTGCCAAGGCTGCCGATGTCACTCATCTAGAAGTACACCTCTGGGAAAATGATAGCCCAGTAATCGCCGTAGTGCATTCTGTAACTATGTACTGCTGTAGTGTAATTTAGAACTGTGGTAGTGTTCCATCTCTATCCAAGCCAGTTCTGCATGTGATGTGTGTGTCTCAGTGTCTGTGTATGGAGCAATGCATTATAGGCTACTCACTTGCAGTACATTACAAATGCCCTACTTTGGTAGTCCTGCTGATGTCATTAATTGTGAAATACACCTTTGGGGAAGATGAACGTCAGTAATGTCTGTGGCGTGTAATATAACTGTGTAGTGCTGTAATGTAGTAAACCAGCTAGGTAGGGGTTCTACTGCCAGTCATGACGTGTGTGTGTGTGTGTGTGTGTGTGTGTGTGTGTGTGTGTGTGGGTTTGTAACTCGTGTCCTGTGTGGAGGTGGTTGTGAGTCTGTGACACCTGTGGGCAATGTGAAGGGTCCTGCTAATTTAATTTATGGTGGCCCCACTATATATCGCAATGTCAACCATACAGGGATAACAGATGTAAATGTCTGAGAGGCTGGGGTGCAAAGCCATACCCATACATGTGACATCAAGGCCTGCCAATCACAGTTAGCAACCCCACTGTGCCTTCACATGTGACTCACAACAGACATACCATGCCTGACAACATGGCATGTATGGAGAGATGATACTGACATCAGGAAATGCTGTTAGCATGCTACCAATGTGGGTGCAGGGTGAATCTGCTGACCAGTATCACTCCCTGCCACACATAGGAAAGACTGGCACATCTGATGATAGGTTTTGTTCACAGTATGGGCCAGAAACCCCAGGTACAGTTCCACATGTCACTGTACATGCATGTGGGATTTGTGCACATCCTAGACACCATCCAAGTCAGGGACTAGGGAACACATACATGGCAAGTGATGCACAGCATTGGCCACACACAATGGTCACCCTGGTGCCTGGAAGACGAATGCAATACCCACATGTGCGGGCAAATGCAGAAGCTAAAGGGCTGTGCCACAATGCAGACCATTGTCATGTGGGCTGATGCCAAGGTATACCCATCGCCTACCCTTGTAAAGCCTGCTGGCACTGTTGGCCAACACACACCCATGCAGACATGCACCCATGCATGTCCGACCTGGGCCCTGTGTGTTTGTGTGTGTGTTGTATGGTGCGTATGTCCACATGCACATGCACTACTCCCCCCAGGGCACAGTGGAGCATGCCGCCTTATGTCTGACACCCCCTCATACTCACTGCCCATACGGCCTCTGTATCACCCATGTGGTGCATGTGTTCCCTGCACATTGATGTGTTCTGACAATCACACTAGTGACAGATTGCACTCCTGGCCCTGCCAAGTGTGTTAATGTGTGTGCGTCCCTGTGTGAGTGTGCCTGTGCTGACGCTGGCACCTGTTCATGCAGACAGGCACATGTACATCATCTACTGTATATCTACCGTATCCCTGTAGCAGATGTCACTCACCATCACATATATGTTCTGAGTTCTCCCTACCAGATAACCCATGTGGCGCATCCAATAACAGCATCGGACTATGATAGCACTACATAGCTGTCAGGTGTTTGATACCTTGTGCTGGTAGGTGTGTGACACAAACATATGTCGGTTTTACCCTCCCACCCCTCCCAGACATGTATTCACCTCTGTCTGCCTTCCCCACACCCTCTCTGGCAGATGTGGAGGCCCACACCTGCATTGCTTAGGCAGCGGTATGTGTATTTAACATGATGCTCACGATCAGCTGATGGTCTCTGCATGTATTGCAGGCCTTCCCTAGCCGATTGCATGTGGAACAGGTGTGGTAACATTCCCATAGCCAATTGCATGGAATTGCACTCCACTACCTGGGAACATCCTGGTGGTGTTGGCCCTTGTCTGTCACTGTGAGCAGGAGCTAGAACTGTCATTTGGCAAACAGCAGTTTAGATAGGTTGGGGATTTACCTCTAACAACATACACTGTGGGAAGAGGGCAAGAAACAGGAGGGGGATGTGCCTGACCTACCTACAATCTGTAAGTGCTGCTATACTGCATGTGGAGTAATGTTGGAATAACAGTGTTTGTCTGGATATGCCTGCCGTACATGTCACAATACCTGCCATGTCAGTTCCATGTATATCAGGAATCCCCATCTGCAGGCTCATCTGCAGAGTGGGCAGTGTTGTACCTTTGGGGTCATGTGTTAGCCACAATGCAGCTATCCATGGAATGCAGAAGGTACTGTGAGGAATGCAGTCTGTTGATGGTGAAGGCCATGACAGTTACTGACTACATATCCCTCATTGGACATATGTTGCAACAAACCCTGTTACAATGGTAGATTAATGAGGGTATCACAGCGACATGTCTAAACTGGCCCTGTGTTTGTGCTGTCAGCCACACCTCTGTCAACTTTTGTACATATGTCATGCATGAAGTGGTGCATATGTGCTGTACACCGTAAACAGTGTCAACGTATATGATAACACGCCAGTGATATATCAGAGTGCTACACATGTCATGTACAGTAGGGGTTACACTTAATGCCATAAACTGGAAATCCTGTGGATGTTTGTACAGTACTGAGGGCTGTGTAGTGATGGTGAATGTTAGCAGTGTGTGTATTGTTCATATGTACTGTGGCCTGTGTACTGACTGTGGTAGATGTCATTGTCCTAGCTCCCCTTCTATCTGTTGTTACATGCTGCCCCACTGTATGGTACCGTATTACCTTACATGTGTGTAGGGCCATACACACACATGTCCCATACCACAGATAGCCATCAGACCGGACTGTGTAGCAGCCCAGTGTATGTAGGGTCATTCTGTGAGTGGCACATATGAGGATGGTGTAAGACAGATAGTCCATATACTGTACTAGTTTGCTAGCATACCATATGTGGCTGTGGCTGTGTTCACATTAGTTGCGGTCATGCACTGTCACACAGGTGTAGCCTACCCTGTGCTGTGACATGGCTGTTTAGCCTGCTATATATGCAGGTACTGTACCATGATAACCTTAGGATGTCTGCCAATAGCCAATGGCGCACATGTTATGAGCATATGTCACCTTCCACACACACACCGTGTCTGTGACAACAATCCCAATGAAAGTAGCAAATGTTTACTAATATACCAGCTATACATACCAGACATCCCCCTGCACTACTACATTGGGACTATAGGGGCTGGGGTAGGGCTACACTCCATGTCCAGGTCATATGGTAGGACAATACGAACATGTACATATATATATATATATATATATATATATATATATATATATAAAACTATACATGTGTAGTATTTCCAATTACCACTGTCATGGCAACCACCGACTATGAATCCCTGCATCATGTGGGCGTATTCCCTGTACATTCCCTGTGTGATGGACATCCTTCCTGTGTGGGCATCAATGTTACAGACAGCAGGTAGCAATACCTCTTACAGTAGTACCTGCACACTCAGGGCAGCCACATATATGTGGGAGGATCAGGACATACAGACAGGCTGTGAATAGAGTGGTGTAATGCTATGCAAAGTACTGGTGTTACAGTGTGTGTGTGTGTGTGTGTGTGTGTGTGTGTGTGTGTGTGTGTGTACATACTAGTTTACCTTGGACTGCAGTCTTTCTGCATAGCTCACTACTGTGGGCCATCCTCTAGCTGGACTGTGTCGGATATTACACTGGCAGCGTGTGTATTGCATGCTAGCAGTACATGGCTATATCCATTTGTGTACCTGATGTTGTATTCCTGTGTAAGGGTATGTTGCAACACATCCTGTAACACCAGCATGTTCCAGGGTGTGTTACTGCAATATTTCGGGTATGGCCCTGCATTTCTGCCTTTGTCCTCCACATATATGGCAGCCTTTGTCCTGCTGTGATATGGGTATGGGTAGTTAGGTAATGGCCTATCATTCACCACTGCTAGCATCCCTGCTATCATCCCAGTCATAGCATGGACACCCACAACATTTGTTGGTCAGGGACCATACATGTGACAGATACATGATAATGTTAATGTAACGAATGTCCCCCTAGGCCTTGACTACAGGGTGTAATTGGAGGCTGCTGGACTACATTTGATATTGTTGACTGTTATGTATTGTCCAGGCAAATCTGTTGTCAAATGTTGTACAAATTGAAGGGCTTAGCCTGGACACCATAGTATGATATATAGCCACACTGTCTGCATCAACTGTTATGTGTGGGCCTTGCATACATCACTGGTTATATACATCAACATCCATGTGCTGTCAGAAATGGCATACATTATTGTATGGTACACAAATAAAGGTTGTCTGTTTATACATACCTGTGTGTCGTGTCATGTCCTTTGAACTGTGAGTGGGTATATGTGCAATGTAAGCATCCCCTTTGTGGGGCTGGTTATCACACCACACATGTCACCGGTAGCAGTTACAGGGCTTGTGGCTGGGATATACATTCCACTCAGTACGTCCACACTACTGCTACACATGTAGGGCTACTAATACCCTTTGTCTGTGTATATGTGTATGTACCCATATATCTCATATATCGTATCTATAAATATATATACCTGCACATGATTATCAATGTATGGATGTGTGTGCATATCTGTACCATTGTAATGTGTAGCCCTTCAACATAGTACATTCCCTATGGTACAATGACGTATCTGCATGATATGTTAGAGATATTGGCCTGACATGTACAGGTGACATGGATAACTGTTGGAGCATTGTAGCTGTAATGTGGTGGGTCCTGCTGCCAGGTACTGCATGTGCTGGATATTGGTTTGCACAGCATAGCCGTTAGGGCTGGGGGGGTTACATTGCAGTAATTACCAGGTGTCCCTCATGTATGCCCCCACCCCCATTAACTGTGCTCAGGGACAGTTATATCATATGGAGTGGGCCAGGAGATAATTCCCATGTGGAAATCATATAAACATGTCTATCTGTATATACAAACATATATATATATATATATATATATGTGTATGTGTGTATATCTGCATAAGTACATATGCTACACCCCCATATATAGAGGGAGAGGACTGGACATTGATATAGCTCTAGCTATGTATATGTATCCATATATATATATATATATATATATATATATATATATATATGTATGTGTGTGTATGTATATATATATATATATATATATATATATATATATATATATATATAGTTATATACACTGAACATATTAATCTATCTCTGTATGATTGCTGTTATATGGTTATTTGTGAGTCATACATACACACATATATATATATATATATATATATATATATATATATATATATATATATATATACCTATAGCTGTCTATCTCTCTACATTAGCAGATGTATAGCTGTCCATATGTGCATGCATGTTTGGCCTATATGTGTGGCCTGTACCTCATTCTCTTGGCAATTGACATGGATGACCTAAATACTGAGGTCTGTCATTCATGCAGACACGTACGTGTTTCTGACCTATCATCTCCAGCAATATATGTGCTCTACCACATAGAGCTGCGTAACTTGTGACATTTAAAGTGTATTAGAGCAGGGTATGACAGATATCCCTATATGTACCCACATTATGGTGCACTATGTCCGTGATTCATGCATTAAGAGGTTGTATGGTGTGCTATTACTACATTCCCTGTGCTGTTGACTGATTGTGCTGGATGATATGTATGTGGAATGAGTGGTTATGTACATCTGTCATGGTTTAATGGTAAATCACGTAGTGTATGATGTGCAGCGTCCCCGGTGTGGCCCTTCCACAGGCTGTATATTGTGTTTCAGGGCAAAACACCAGCTGTCAGATATAGAGTGAGTTAGGGACATTTGAGTGGTCGTAAGCGGGTGTGCGCGTCTATGCGCAGAGCTAAGCAATGCTAAGTTCAGGTTGCATTACCTTACACTCAGCTAGCATCTACTTAGCTCAATCTATGTAGGCAATGCTTACCCTTGCATGAATACATGTACATGCACTTACCACTGCGTATCCATGTGTACTACTGCTGTTATGTGCTTACACATGCTTACTAGTGCCTTAGTCAGTATGACACTTCACATGTGCATTTAAGGCAGTACTCCTGTGCAAATATAAATATTACTTAGTAGGTTATACAGCACAACAAAGGTAACATATGGATATCACATGGAAAATAGGATGTGCTGCAGTGGGACTTGACCCGGGAATTCGTGCACATTAGGCAGATGCTCTGGCCACTACACTACTGCTGTTTTGCTTCATTTGCATATGTATACCATAATGATGGTCCCTTCCCCCAGCCCCTGAGCTCCACGTACACAGCATCCATCCATTCCCCAGTTGCTGGCCCCGCCATACTACACCTCCACACATTTCCCACTCTGCATGTCTCAGTACACCTCCAGTATACTGTCCCCACTCAAGCGTCTGCAGGCTCCTCATCCGTTTAGTCTATGTACATACCAGCCTTCCCCTGATCCTCCTCAGATACTGGTGGTGACATCGATGCGACCCACAACTGTTGGTTCATCCCGCCAGGGACGGACCTGTTGTTGTGTCAGGAGAAGACCTAGCTGGTCTACAGTGTTCCTCCCACTGGTAGCATCCTGCCAGGGTATTGTGTAGCAGCGGTTTGCTCACACACCAGGCCAGCCTCATCTCCCGGTTCCACAGTACCAATGCCCCAGGTGTGACATACTGTGCATGAAGCATGCTCACACGCCCCCATGGTGTGCACCGTATATCATTATTCCCTTCGGTATTATGCAGGACTACTGTTCTCACAGTATGATTGGACAGGCACTGTTCTGTGCCACACATAGACTGCTTGTAATACTATGGTTGTACAATGGACACGTGTTCTGGTTTTAATTTACACACATATACATTTCCTATACTGCTGGATACTGCTGGATGCTGGTGCTGGATGATGTGTTTGTCATCACAGCAGCTGAATGTATATCCGCCATGGCTTAATGGAACTCATGTCTACTATAGTGTGCAGGGTCGGGGATTTGCAACCTGGCAGTGCAGATTATTTTGTTACTGGCCACAATAACAGCTGTTGGCTACAGAGTGACTGAGGCACTGTAGAACATTTGTAGGTGGATATGCGCTTGTTTGCATGTAGCACAGCATTACTGGCCTCTGGTTGCAGCGTCTTGCCCTCAGGTAGCCTCTACATTGCTTCACTAGTGTGGTATTCACATACGTGCGGCCAAGCATACACATGTACACCGTCATGCATTTTGTTCACATCTGTCAACTGGGACACTCAGACCGTATGCTTGTCCATTGTCAGCAGTAGCCCGGGGTGTAGATCTCCACATTGACCCCAGCTACGTATCCCCAATTAATACTGGGGTGATCACATTCATAGAGGGTAACAGACATAACATAGCTAGGTCCCCCATTAAACATGCTTAGTTTATGTTAAACTGTCGATATTATCCATGCTTAGGTCAGGTTTACATGTCAGGTATGACTGTTAGCAAAGGTCAGTCTAAGGTGAGGTTGGATTCCTGTTTCACAGGTCAGGATAGGTTACATGCAGGTATTCGGGGTAGGTGTACATATTCCATACCTGTGTGGTACAGTAGAGGCGAATAGCTAGGGAGTAGGTAGGTAGGTAGTGGGGGGTGACATTGTAACTGTATAGTAGCCTGTAGGTATAATTGGATGGGGAGCAATAGGGAAGGTATGTCGAATGTTGGGATTTGTATGTGAGGCAGGACAAGAGGTGTTGGTATCACTAGTTGATGTCGTGGTATAGAGTGTGAGGTGGGGGAGGGTTTTGCAAGGTGGTGAGCCTGTGCTGCTCCAGGTGTTCTTGTGGTGTTCCTTCATGTGTTAGTTACATGTGTCCTGTGGGACCGCTGTGATACTACATGTGGGTTGGGGTTCCACATACTGGCAATATAGTGGGGGAAGAGGGTGTCACCTACATGTACCCATAGACATTAAGAGGAATGGATATGGGTTTGATAGGTATGTGGTGTGCATGGGGCACAAAGAGGGGTGTTAGTAGGGGGATTATCGAGAGATGTGCAGGATGGCTGCAGGGAAGGTCCACAGCTGGCCATGTTATCTACAACAACAGCTGTGCATATGCACTGCATTTGGTGTTTGCGTTGGACACTCACATCCCTGGGTGGGGGTGGGGACTTCAGTAATACCTTGCGATGCCTATTACATTGGCTTACATGCCTACAATGGGGGGTTATGACCATGTGTTCGTAGGTGTTGTGTAGTGGGTAATGCAACAACACATATGGTTATACCGTACTTTGCCATGTACACTGGACTGTGCTGCGGTGGAACCCATATCGGGAATGGCAGCCCATTAGGTGTAAGCATGCCTGTCGACTGTACAGAATCCACAGCCTGTCCAGAGTTTGCTTCATAATATTGGTGTGTTCCTCTTACAATCTGCACTTGTCTGGCAAATACCTGGGAAATGACACCATTAAATACAGACAAATAATTGGGTTCATGACTTCACATCCTTCAGACGTGTCATGCTAATGCATAACCTATTATTCTATCAGCTTTCTAAGGTTGTTAGTGGAATATGTGGTTTCTGTCCCAATTTGTCCCCCCAACTGTTTAGGTTCTGTCCAGTGGTTTAGCTCTTAGAGGTTGAGAGGTATGGGCGTAAACTCTGCCCAATTTGCAATATTACTGACATCCCCGGGGCAGTCCGAATACAACTGCGCCAGCCAACACCTGCATGCCTAGGCTAGTTTCCCCACCTGTCCCTCCTCTACAGCACTCATCCTTACTGTGGGTACAGGTGGGGTCTAACCACACCACTACACACTGTCCACTCTCCACGTGTCGGGACCCATGTCATACATTGTCTCGACCCATGGGTCATCAGGCTTGCACAACCTACTGGTCCATGTACGAATACAGCCTGGTTGGATAAATCGTTACAGGGACTGACTCCGATTATCATTAATTTTTGGGGTGTCCCACAAGGGACATTGATGTCTTTGTTTCAAGATTAGACGTGGCAAGTCTCTCCCACTGGTAGTATCCTGCCTGTGTTCTGGGAAGTGGTGGTGTGTTTACATGTATTGTGTGTTTGTATGCTTCACCCGTCTAAGTGGGATGGGGGTTGATGCTATGTGTTACACGTTTGTTGATTGGACCCCCACCCCCATTGGCACGGCCTGTGAACATATGTAATCCTTAACTGGTGTATCATATCTATATATAGAGATTTATATTTATATATATATATATATATATATATATATATATATATATATATATATATATATACTGTATACTACTATTTAACAAACTGTTTACTAGTCCTGAGGAGCTTTTCTCCCTGGGTCTCTGCTCTAAATGAGCCAGAAGCTCAGCCAGACTTACCCGGTTAACAGATGTGATTTAAATACATAATTCAATTAATATCCTAGCTATATATATGTGAATGTTTACACACATATAAACATACATATTTCTACATATCTATATACATATATATGTATATATCTGTATTTGTATGCATACATATATATATATATATATATATATATATATATATATATATATATATGTATTTTATATATATATATATATATATATATATATATATATATATATATATATATATATATATATATATATATATATATATAATATAAATATATATATTGCTGTCTATATATATATATATATATATATATATATATATATATATAATGTCTAATGACATATGGATGTATGGGTGTCTGCATATGTATATATCTATATGTGGGTGTTTAATTATAGTCTGTCTCTGTATGTACACATTTGTACTACAGAGAGGTGGAGGTTTCACTCCATGTAGGTATGGGTATATACACACACACACACACACACACACACACACACACACACACACACACACACACACACACACACACACACACACACACACACACACACACACACACACACACACACACACACACACCTCTACAGTTGTGCATCTACATCTGGTTATTCCGTTCTTTGCCATGTACACTAGACTGTGCTGCAGTGGGACTCATAGCGGGAGTGGCTGTCCTTTGGGTGGTGGCCCTGCCCATGCACCCGATTGCTTACATCCCTGGGGCGGTCTACATAGGCCCACTCCAGCCAACACCTGCTCAGCTAGGCCCATAATTTTTTTCCCCTAGTTCCCAATCCTCACATCCTCTTCGGCACTCTTCCTTACTCCAGGTGCAGGTCGGGTCTGGCCACACCTGTACACTGTACCCACTCTTCCTTACTCCAGGTGCAGGTCGGGTCTGGCCACACCTGTACTCTGTACCCACTCCCCACTTCTCGGAACCAATCACGTATGTTGTCCACCCAAAGGATCATCAGGCTTCCCCTACCTTGTAAACTGGGAAGATGCGTGGCCTGCCGTTCAACATCGGTGTAATGGCAGGAAACCCAAATATGTTTGACTTTTTGGGTGTCCCACAAGGGACGTACATGTCTTTGCTTCAATATTGGACTTGGCAGGTCTCTCCCATTGGTAGTATCCTGCCTGTAGTCTGGGAAGCAGTGGTGTGCTTACTTTTATTGTGTGTCTGTATGTTTCACCAGTCTAGCTGGGGTGGAGGGTTGATGCTACATGTTACACATTTGTTGATTGGACCCCTCACCCCCATATGCACGGCCTGTGAACATATGTAATTTGTAACTGCTGTATCGTATCCTAGCTATATACATGTGTATATTTACACACACGTATATGTATGTATGTATATATATATATATATATATATATATATATATATATACACATATGTATACATATATATGTATACATTACTATTTACAGATATATCTGTATATGTATGCATAGACGTATATATTTATATATTGCTGTCTATATATATCTAATGACATATGGGTGCATGGATGTCTGCATATGTATATATCTATATGTGGGTTTGTATATGTATTCTGTCTCTGTATGTATACATTTGTACTATGGAGAGGGAGAGGTATATCTCCATGTAGCTATGGGAAGATATACACACACATACCTCTACATATATACATCTACAACTGGTTATTCTGTTCTTTGCTATGTAGATTTGACTTTGCTGCAGTGCGACTCGTAGCGGGTGTGGCTGCTCTTTGGGTGACGCCTCTGCCCAATGAACACTTTTTCTTACATCCCTGGGGCTGTCCGTATAGACCCACATCAGCCAACACCTGCATACCTAGACCCATAACTAGCTACTTATAGTTCCCCCACCCACACCTCCTCTACAGCACCCATCCTTACTCTGGGTGCAGGTTGGGTTTGAACACACCACTGCACGCTGCCCACTCTCTACTTCATGAGACCCATGTCATACGTTGTCTCGACCCATGGGTCATCAGGCTTTCCCACCCTTGTATTCCGGGTATGTACACACCCTGGCCAGAATGGTCGTCACATCAGCTTCCTTCCATAATATGTAAATTTTTGGGGCATCCAGCAAGGGACACTCCTGTTTGTGTTCCAAGATTAGATTTTGCGGGTGCACTGTGTACCAACATACATATATATCTAAATCCATGTGGGTGTATGGGATGTATGGCCTTAATCTCGCTTAACTATTGCTATGATGGCTTAGTGGTTAACTACTGTGAGTATAGTGTACAGGGTCCTGGGTTTGAGCCTTGCTGAGGCAGTTTATTTTGTTGCTGGGCAGAACTTGGGCCATTAGATCCAGAGCGATTAAGGGACTTTAAAGCAGTAGTAAGTGGGTTTGTGCGGGTTTGTGTGATGGTAAGCACTGCTAACCTCCGGTTACACTTTCTTGCACTTATTAGCTTCTACTTTGCTTACCCCCGCACAAATGGACTTGGACACGCTTACCACTGCTTATTTGTTCTTAGACCTGCTTACTTGTGCCTTATTCATTATGACACTAACACTTCACATGTGCATTTCATGCAGTACTCCAGTTCACATTTAATTGTTATTCTGTAGGTTATATGGCAAAATGATGTAAAATTATGTTCCTATACAGATTTCCCATGGAAAATGACTTGTGCGGCAGTGGGATATGAACCGGGAATGCCTGTTCATTAGGCAGATGCTCTAACTACTCCACTATTGCTGTGCTGCTTCATTTGCATATATATATTCCTTGTTATCCTCTTCTGCCTTTTCAGCTGCTTTAACCGTAGGTAGGCGATGGGCAAACCTGCGCACCTACGGTTAGCTGTACTCGAGGTTTTAAAAAAAATAAATAATAGGGTTTCTTCATTTTATTTGACTGTACTGTTGCTGTTGAACACATGGGGACTGTTGGTGGGGATATGTGGACACTTGTGAGCTGTCTCGCTCATTTATTTGCACATTCTTCTGTTCTGCTTTGCAGGGGCGTGTTTATTCTGAGAGTTCTGATCTCAGACACGCCCCCTGCACTCGTCCATGCTCCGTGTAGCATTAGGAGTTCAGGCAGCGCACCTTCATTAATATGCATGGCGCGTTGCCGTCCTCCTCTTCAACTTCCGCTTCCATGCAGGATTAGATTAGTCTTGCATGGAAGATTAGTAATTCCGGGGGTATGTCTATATTGCCATACTCTGGTAGAAATGATGCCAGGAAACCCTTGTGATCCCCTCAGTCACCCCCTATACCCCACCAATATCAGCATAGTATTGATGAGTATAAATGATATAGGATTTTATTGTCACAGACGTCTGAAAGGATCTCACTCTTTTTGTAAGGCCCAGTGAAAACATAAAATAGTGAAAACAAAACTGCCCGTTATATGTCCTATACAAAACCTACATTTACCTCTTTATGTCTCATTGTTTCTTATTATATACAGTGAAGACTGTCATGTCTTTCATAACAAAATATTTATTTTCATTGCACAGGTATATTAAAGTTTCAGCTCCTAGCATACCTTTCAACCTCTAAGAGCAAGAAATCTGAACAAAGCCATAAATAATGGGGGGGGGGGGGGGCAGGGGGGGCAAATGTCTAAAAATAGTGACACTTTTTAAATATTGCTGTAACAAACTTAGAAAGTTGGTAGAATAACTTGTTTTGTATCAGTATGAATGTTCTGAAAGGTATAAAGTCTATAACTTAAGTGTCTGCTATTGTTTTCAGAATCCCATCCTCAATGATTTGCCAGAAATCCACAATTCTATGAGAAACAGACCAAAAATATTAGGTAAAAATCTGGACAGCCTGCGAAAATCTGTACAGTTGAGAGGTATGGCTCCTAGATGTTGTATGTGGTCCACACACCCTATCTAGACCTTGCCAAGGCCTTTGACACCACCCCCCCCACTCTGGAATAATAGATAAACTTACTAAGATGGGCATTAATCCCTATGCCACCCAATGGGTTGCTAACTGGCTTACTGATAGAACCCACACTGTAAAAGTAGCCAACTCCAAATCCAGCTCCAGACAAGTGACAAGTGGAGTACCTCTGGGTTCAGTCCTGGGACCGCTCTTGTTTGGCATCTACTTCTCTGAAGTACAGGCCAACACTAAGGGAGTCTGGCTAACAAAGTTCGCAGATGACTGCAAACTGGGAGCCATTATTGAATCCTCAAATGATGTAGATACTCTACAAAAGGGCCTTACAGAAACAGATGCTTGGTGCCAGAGCCATGGGCTCAAGCTCAATGCCAAGAAATGTATAGTTATCCCCTTTGGGTAAAAACATGTACCCGTGAATTACCATATAGGTGGCAGTATACTAAACATTGAAAGTGTCATAAGAGACTTAGGGTCACAGGTGGACAGTGGTCTCACCTTCAATAACCACATCGCCACAACAGTCAGGAAATCCTTCTATGTGGCACACCTCATCACTAAGGGCTTTTCATCCAGAAAAAAGGATCTCATTGTCCCACTGTACTCACCCCTCATTAGACCCATTATAGAATACAGTGCCCCATTTGGTATGTACCACTCAAGACATCTGCAACAACTGGAAAGGCCGCAGAAATACTTCACTAAAAGAATCACAGGCCTAAAGCAGATGCCCTATGCTGACCACCTTAAAAAACTCCAGCTATACTCTGTCACATATCGTCTACTCAGAGTTGATCTCTGCTTAACATACAAGGCCATGTCAAACCCAGAGCTGTTAAACATGCTACACTTAAAGAAATCCCAATCCCTCAGAGCCGCATGTTCCAGGGATCTAAACCTTGTCATCCAATAAACAAAACATGCTGGAGGGATAGGTTTCTGACCCAGAGACTCCCCAGACTCTGGAATAGATTGCCCATACATGTCAAGCAGAGTGCCTCTTTGGCCCTCTTCAAAAGGAACCTTGACGACTGGATGGGAGAAAGGAAATTCACCCAGGGGATCAAGTCAGTCGCCCTGCTAGACAGGGGTCCAGGGAAGTAAATAGTGTGGGAAGAAATAGACAGGGAATTGTATAGGCCCTAGGGCTGATAGCCTAGTTCATAGGTTCATAGGTTCATAGATTCATACTAGGCTATCTGCCCTAAGTCATTTATAAGCCTAGCCAGAGTGTGTTTGGCTTTTGCCACCCATTTTAAATTAATTTTGCTATGCCCTTTTTCGAGGTTAGTATACTGTGCCTCTGTGTAACAGTGCCACAGAAGTGATACCCGGGGTAAACCTATGATCTCCCATCCACTCATCAAGATTCCTCTTGAAGAGAGTCAATGAGGGACTCTGCCTAACCTGGACTGGGATTTTATTGCAGAGTGAAGGGAGCCTCTGGGTTATGAATCTGTCCCTCCAGCATGTCCTATTTATGTCAGTGCTGAGGTTTCAAGTATCTCGAGCATGTAGCTCGATGGGATTTGGATTTTCTGAGGTGCAGCATGTCCATTAATTCTGGGTTGGACATGGCTTTATATGTCAGGCACAGATCACCTCTGAGCAGGCGGTATGCCAGTGAGTAAGGCTGGAGTTTCTTTAACTGGGCAGCATATGGCATCTGTTTGAGCCCTTTGATCCTCTTGGTGAGGTACTTTTGGGGTCTTTCCAGTTGCTGCAGGTGTCTGGTAAGGTACATCCCAAAAGGGGCATTGTACTCAATTATGGGCCTGATGAGGGATGAGTAAAGAGACACGATGACCTCCCCTGATCTAGATGTGAATCCCTTCATGATTAGGTGGGCTATATAAAATGTTTTTCTAACCACTTTGGCCACGTGGTTGTCAAATGAGAGATTGCTATCAACTTGGGTCCCCAGGTCCCTAATTACTTCATCTGTACTTAATGGATTACCACCTATGTGGTAATTTGTGGGCACTTTGTTTTTGCCAAAGGGGATGACTATACACTTTTTGGCATTTAGCTTGAGGCCATGGCTCTGGCACCAGTTGTCTGTTTCTATGAGGCCCTTTTGGAGGATGCTTGTGTCGGCTGGAGAGTTGATTATGGTGCCCAGTTTGCAGTCATCTGTGAAATTGGTCAGCCACAGTCCTTCCGTGTTGGCCTGTACCTCCGAGAAATATATACCAATCAAGAGAGGTCCCAGGACTGAGCCTTGTGGGATGCCTCTTGTAACTGGTTTGGAGTCTGACATGGCTCCAGCAATTCTAGCCATGTGGGTTCTGTCCTTGAGCCAGTTTGCAACCCATCTAGTGACACAGGGGTTTATATTTAAGCTGGTGAGCTTATCTATAATGCCTGAGTGGGGTATTGTATTGAAGGCTTTTGCGAGGTCCAGGTAGGCTGTGTGGACCACCTTCTCGTCAATGGCCTTGGTGACTGTTTCAAAGAAAGCGACAAGGTTTAAGAGGCAGGATCTGCCCTTAACAAAGCAGAACTGGGTAGGATCCAGTGTCTGTAGGTCCCCAATATCTTTATTTATGAGGTCCATGATCCTTTCCATAGCTTTGCAGACCATGCTAGTCAGGCTTATGGGGTGATAGTTTCCAGGATCCGTTGAGGCACCACCTTTGTGGAGCGGGACCACTGTTGCTGTATGCCACTCTTTGGGTACATGTCCTGTAGTAAGGCTGAGATTGAACAGTAGTTTTATGTTTGGGTTTAGCTCTTCTTGGAGTTCATGTAGGACATAGCCCGGGACACCATCTGGTCCCACTGATGCTGTGTTTTTTGCTTTGGAGAAGGCGGCTCTTAACTGAGCACCTACCTGAGATGTCAGGGGGGTAGCACTCTGCTGGGATAGATATTTGCCCTTTTGGTGGGGAGGGGGGGAGAAGTTTGCACTGAACCTGTCAGCTAGGATGTTGGCAGTGTCTGTGGGTTCGGTGTATATTGTCATTATGGACTAATTCTGAGCATATTTGGGAATTCCCACCCAGGTTCCTAACATAACTAAAGAAAGCCTTATGAATATCCTTAGTGTCCTGTGCAATTTTTCTCTCGAAGCTGGCCTTAGATGATTTTATGAGTGCCTGTAGTTTTTGCTAATACTGATCAGAGATGCCTTCCCTTTCTGGGATTTTGCTCTATCATGTAGTAGCTTCCTCCTTCTATTGTATAGTTTGTTTATGGCTGGGGTCCACCAGACAGGACGTCTGCCTTTGGAGGATTGGGTCTTGGTTTTATTTGGGATTGCATGATCCATGCATTCCTGAAGGTGTTCATAGAATGCATTTATAAAGGATTCTGCAGTCTGGGCCATATTTTCCACAGGCCCGGGGGCTTTGAATGATTCCACCTCAGTTTTGAGGAGTGTGAAATTTGCTTTAGAGAAGTTTTTCACTGTGGTTTTTCTGGGCAGGAGGTGGGGTCGGGATGTGAATATCCAGTGAGATTAGTTTATGGTCTGATCTTACCAGTGAGGGATACACTTCTGGTCTGGAGCATAGAGTCCCCATGTTGGTGATGATCAGGTCCAGTATGTTTTCCCCTCTTGTGGGAGTGGTAACAAGTTGTTCCATAGCATTTGAGTGTATAAATTTTAGGAACCTTTGGGCTAGGGTGTTGGAGCTAGAGTAATGCTCCCAGTCTATGTTTGGGTAGTTGAAGTCACCCAATATAATGGTGTTTGGAGAGACCTTCATATTTTCCAGTGTTCTCAGGAAGGCCGAGTGGGGTTCCTGGGTTTGGAGGGATAGGTTCCTCCCATAGTACCAACCTATGAACCTATGAACCTATGACTTTAAGCATTGAGAAAAAACAGCCATTGTGATGCTGCCTTTGTCTTTCTTCCTTTCCAGTAAAGGGACATTTATCCTGTCTGGATCTAAAACATCTAATTTTAACAAGTCTAGTGGTAGACTGCACCCAGGTTTACCTTCATTTTATCGAACATGGTTTGTGCAAGCAGGTATTTCCACGAATCGAGTGAACGAATCACTGAAAGCCTCAGAGTACAAATGTGTAGTGTGTATATATATATATATATATATATATATATATATATATATATATATATATATGTGTGTGTGTATATATATATATCTATCTATATATATATATATATATATATATATATATATATATAAAATATTATTATAATGATAAATAATAATAAAATGTAAAATCTTTTTTTTTTTTTGCTTAGCTTCTCTGCTCATTGGAACAGAGCCAGGGTCAGTAAATGTATTGTACTGAGCCCCTTTGTATAGAGCCATAAGTTGTAGCCACCAGTCCCAAACCCTTAAAAAGGTAACTAAAACATTTAAGTGGCAAACAGAGGAAAATATCTCAGGCTTACTTTCTTGGGCTAAGTAGTATGTAACCAACAAAGAGCAAAAATGAAAAATAAAAAGCTGCCTTTCACTGCTCCTGTATTGTGTGGATAATTAAGTAGAACAAAAGCTTCTACCTCTGGGTATCTCTTACTGATTGGTTTTCTTGTAGAAACTTTCCAAACTTTCCAATCCTTGAAGAAGGTGTCAGCCCACTTCATTCCCCCTCATTATGCTCGGGCGCACGCCACCCTTCTACCCTACCCCAATTCCCACCCATCCCAACATTCATTTAAGTTATACTCTCTATCCTTGGCTACAGCTCTGGCTACAGCCCAACCCACTATCTCCAATTATCTAATCCCAAAACCCTAACCTCACTTAACCCCTCCTTTTTCCCTTCACCTCTCCACTCAAGACTGACCTAAGCAGACCAACATAATTAACTAGCCCCAAACAATCTTTCTTAATTCTACTCAAGCAATTATAATTAATTTAAGTAACTCTTACACAACCTCTTATCACACTAATGGTATATATCAAAACTCTTTTGTGTAGCATAGCTCATCTCTACCTCTTATTCACTTTACTTTTCTGCCTCATATCCCTTACTTCCTATCATACACAGTTCTATCACTTACAATCTCTAACTACCATTGCAGTCTCTATACAACAAAAGGAACCCTCCTATACCTTTACTATCTCCCCATCTCTCATCAGCATCTCCTATACCCTTTACACACACACCCTCCCTTACCCCCTAAACCAAAGCTAAAATTGTTGTATCACTACCACTACCTTTCTAAACCACCCCCACTCTCAAACATACTTCTACATGATGGGGGTATCCACTCCAATCCAGGTCCTGCCTCCCCAACAAATGCCTTACCAACCCATTTGCCACCAGCCACAATTCCCCTTGCACTCCCAGACCAAACACTTTGCTATATATTCAATTAACATACAGATCCTACCTAACAAAACCTCAGAATTACACTCCTGGATTATCCTCTAATCCCTCATCTTAACCTTATCTGAAACTTGGTTAAAGCCCCATAACTCCGACTCAGAAATCCTACCCCCCCCATAACATCTACCATCAAGACAGAATAACCAGGAAAGGTGGTGGAGTCACTATTATGAACTTCGAGCACCTCAATTTATCCCCCTACCCATAACCCTGCCAAGCTTCAACCCAGCAGAACAATTTATCTTAAATTGCCACCTTAACCCCCAAAAGAAAGTTGCCATGGCTACTATCTATATTCCACCAGGCAACAACATTCCAACCTTGAATCCATTCTGTCATGGATTTCACTCCATATATCCTATGAAACCATTCTGTTAGGGGACGTAAATATTGACTGGCAAAAATTATCCATAACCAGCTCTTCCCTCAGCATCAACCTTCATGGCTTCCATCAGCTACTTACCATACTTACTCATTTCAGCAAAAGTGATATAATAACAAAAACTCCACCCTGGATTTGATCTTAACTTCTTACTCTAATCTCTATCAAAACACTGCCACCCTACCAAACTCCCTAAGTGAACACACCATCCTATCTGCATTCATAGGCACTCTGTTCAGATACCCACGTTCCATCTCTACAAGGAATGCCTCAGCCTCTGTTTTTTCAACCATGAAACCTTCAACAATGTGCTAAACTTCATAAATTGATCCATTCTGAAATACATCCCCCTAAATGGTGCAGTTCTTTACTTCAACCATACATTCTTCACCATTCTTGATGCCCTAGCACCTCTTAGAAAAGTTAGGATCAAATCAACCCACACCCCTTGGCTCACAAAAGACACCCTCACTCTTATGAAAAAAAAGAGACATCACCTGGAAACAATGGACTAAAACTAAATCCACTTCCCGTCATGAAAAATAAAAAGAACTCCATAATCTTACAAAGAAGCACATTAATAAGGATAAGAAACAATTCTATTCTAATACCAAACTCACACGTAACCCTAACCCAAAAAAATTCTGGCATTCTATTAATAAAATCCTGCACCCACATAACCCTTCTACTTCCAGCCCCTATCCTGACAACCCCCCCCCAAAACCACTACTCTTCTTAACTCCTATTTCATAGAATCTATTCTCAAATTAACCCAAAATGGTCAGAACAAAAACCTCACGCATACCACTCCTAGCTCTACCAATAGCACTTCTTTCACACTAGAACCCATCCCAACCTCTTACATAAAATCCCTTCTGCTTAAATTGAAGTCATGCTACCCCTCCTCTGACAACCTTCTCCCCCTCTTTCTTCTACTAGCCACTCACTCAATAGCCTACCCTGTTTCTGTCCTGATCAATAGATCTGTTCAAGAATCTGCTGTCACAGACATATGGAAATCTTTCTTCATCATTCCACTTACCAGAGGAGGCAATAGCAATGAACCATCCAACTACAGACCTATTGCAATCCTCTCTACACTATCTAAACCCCTTGAAAATGCATTGACAAGCAGCTACTTAAATACCTAATGGATACACATTTCCTAAACCCTACTCAACATGGTTTCAGACCCCAGCATAGCATGTCCACTGCCTACTGTCCTTCACTCATACTGTTGCAAAAGCCAGAGATGAAAATCTACTTGTTTCTTGCTTCTTTCTTTCTTTTTGTTTTTTTAATATTTTTATTCATTTCCAAAAACAAGAAAACATGAATGCAGGTTATTTATGACAATGAAGTATTTACAAATTATTTAAAAAGATAGGCTAAAACCTCTAAACAGATATCAAACATTAAAACCAAAATAAAGTATTTACAAGGGTGTCTATTGCTGAAATATAATTGGCTTTCTATACAATTGTTTCCTGATTATAATCTGCTGCAGTCATTATTCTCCAGTATTTCAGTTACTTTTTGCCATGCTACATATAATGATGTAGTTCTTTCAGTTCTTCCTTTAATAGTGTTCATTTCCAATTGCGATACTGCTGACACCATATTCATGAATTGCTTAAAAGTTGGAGAAGCTTTGGATTTCCAGTTTGATGTAATGTTCTTCCTTGCAATAGCTAGGAGAGTCCATAAGATTACATATTTTGTTCTTGGCACACAGTTTGGTACAGGTGCATTAAACAAAATAATAGATTTGGAAATATGGAATTTATCATTGAAGACCATTTGCAGAAAATAATTTATTTTATCCCAATATGGTTTAATCAAATGGCATTCGTAGAACATATGTTGCCAGTCTGCTTTTATTGATAAATCACATCTCCAGCAGCCAATATTTTTCTTAAACATAAGTTCCATTTTATGAGGGGTTACATAAGATCTGTGTATGAATTGCCATGTAAAGTCTCCAATGTAATGAAAGTGATGTCTGCTTTGGAGAGAGAAGAATTAGTTTTTATCTCTGTCATTTGGCACATGTCCATTAACTGATCTATAATAATTCCATATTTTGTCATTATTATGCATTTTATTTTTTGTTTGTTTTATAAATAGATAAGTATCCCTTTCCAGTAATGGGTTGATTCGTTAGTAATATTATATGTTCTATAAGGTTAGGAACATTTTGTCTTATTGATGGTTGCATTGTTTCTTGTTTGCTTAATATATACTGTCTTAATTCTTGTACATGTACACGAACTATCTGCCATATTTAATTTCTGTTTAATCTGGTCTATTGTCAGAGGTTTTCCAGAGTTTAGCAATTGATGCCAATATATTAATCCCTTTTCTTTAAGCATGTTGACTACTTCCATATTAAATGTTATTATATTACCTTGTGTGTACGCTACTGGATATAAAAGAAATGACCATGCTTTAATATCAGGATTGCTATTAATAAGATTTTGGAAAATTTTTAATGTATAAGTAATGTATTTGGAACTTATATTTTTATTCTTATGTATCATCATATATTCCTTCATCAGCCATAGAAAATTGTTTGGTATAAAATCTGTATACTTATTTGCTACTACAAATCCTGATTTTAACCAGATTCTCTCATGAACTAGCTTCCATTTTAATGTATATTTTGTATTTAGCCATAATGATATTGTTTTAATAATGGATGAATGCAAATATATTTCTATGTCTGGTAAACCTATGCCACCTATATCCCAATCATCTAGATGATACTTCATAGCTATCCTTGTTTTTTTCGGATACCATAGGAACACACCTCTCAACCTGTTTTTTTCGGATACCATAGGAACACACCTCTCAACCTGGCAACATCAAAAATCTGGACAAGCTTGTATGACATAAAGAATTTTTGGAATTAACATCTAATTTACATACATAATTATATAAAGCCTTTCTTCCATTGAAAAGAAGAATTTATTCCATCTTTGTATTAGATTTTTAATATCATTTAAGGTCTCTTTATAATTTGTTTCAATTGTAGTATCTAGGTTGTTAGTTATTATAAACACCAAGTATTTAATTATATTACTTCTACAATGATTATTTATGGATTTTTTTTACAGATCTGATTAGCATTTACAATGCAAAACATTTGTTTTGTTCTCATTAAATTTAAGACTCACAATGAAATTAGTTGGCATTGAAACTTTTGAATTGAGTCCCATAATGCTTTGAAACTGCTATCCAAAAGAAATTATTTTTCAAGGTCACCAAATTAAAATATCATCAGCAAAATGTAGAATGCATTTTAAGCTCTAAGGCTGTTAAATTTCTAGTGAGCTTCATGTATTGGCCTTCAATATTTTTATCCATAACATATTATTTGCTAAGGGTCCAATGACTTTCACAAACCTTCTAATACACAAGTACAGCATATAGTGAAAAGCAAACTCAAAATGGCAATGAAGGAAAAAACAAAGCTGAGGCTAAGAATGTACACAGCTTTACATGTATATCTGCAAAGCATATTACTATACACTTGTGTCTTTACAGACAAACGTATATGAATTATTCATTCACAGAGGTAAAACCATCCTTAAGTAATGAAAACCACAATCAGATATATTCAGAAATGTCCAGGCCATTTTTTTGAAAGTGCAAGTTGTTATGCTGTCATAATGAACTGTAGCCTTAAAAGAACAGAAAAAAACAGAATTAGATAGATAAAAATATTATGATTTGCAGGGAAACCACACAACAGCTAAAAACACCACTTGTAATCAGCTGTACAATAATACAGATTTCTTTACCACTAGAGTTACAATAGAGGAAACAAAAAACAGTGCAACAACATCTTTATATAATCCATCCATCCACAATCAACAACATGGTTTAACAGTAACAGTCAGTCATCTACAGCCAAGTTCACACTACCAGGTGGCTATATAATCATTTAAGGAAATTAATAACTACTGATTTTGCTATATAGGACTAAACTACTTAAGAGCAGTTTGTCAATCCGAAAAACAATTACCAAAGCCTTATGTAATATTATTGCAACTATACTAGATTATTAAGCTGTGGGTCTGTGAATGTGAGCAAACTTCCCAGATGTGGTCATGAATATAAAGAACAGGAAACAGCAGTTTAATTCAGGAAGCACTGGCAAACAGGGAAGCACAAAGGATAGAAGTTCTTTGTTGCTAATAAGCTGGAAGTTACTTTGATAACAGCTGGGGTTAGATTTTTTGAATGAATACCATACACCATTAATGCTCGAGCATTTTAACACTGCAAAAAAACTTTCCAGCCAGCCTAGGTCATGGGTCATTACCGATAATGGTATAACTGTGCAAGTTAGTTATCTTACAGCAACAGAAAACACAGACAAACCAATCAAGCACAACTAGCTGCATGACGATTCCAATTACATCTTAACAGTTAAGCCCGAGACTGGGTTACTTGAGCAGAAACTCTGACAGACAATGTAAGAGGAAGTGAACAATGCACAACTGTCAACTGCAACACACTAATGAAGTACAACTAACAGTTTGGAACACTTAATTAAGCATTCCAAATAAAATACTCCAGTATTAAAAAAATAAAAGCCTAACCAATTACCTCAAATGGTGAACAAAGGTTTCCAACCCTTCAGAAAATCTCTTTATTGAATTCTACACAGATGTAATTTTTAGATCTCTGTGCATTACAAGGCATAAAAAATACCCCAGATTTCTTTCATCATATTTTTGGTCTTCCCATCATAAAATTTGTTCTTTTCTGGTAAATCTTAACAGAAATGAGTTTCAGACTTTATATCCACCAGAGAATACAGTCTAAACCAAAGCCTGCTATTCTCAACTTTTCTAAAGTTTATTAAGAGCAACATTTAACCTTTGCTGCCAGCTTTGAGTCTTTAGCTTGTCCAGATTTCTAGCACAAAAAAGTTGAGAGGTATGAAAATGCAGAGAAGGTTTTCTGCCAGTATAGCACAATACATAACCTAGTATAAGCAGAGCATGGCAAAGCTATGTGCCCATTCCCCAGATCCATCCATGCCAAATGATAAACAGTGTAGTGGTTACCTTACATTCTGCACCGATCCTAAAAAGGGTACATAAAATAATAGGCAAACCCATGTCAACAAAAGCACAGAACAGCATCACCTTCATCTACCACAAAAAATATTGCTCAGTCCAGTTAACTTTTCCAATTTGTGCCTCAGTTCTGTTCACACTCAAAGAACTACAAGTGTAAAACTGTTACGAGAGAACAGTACCACTTGGCCTACAGAAAACATTGGATAATTCATATATGTAACAAACCCATCACAGGCCAAAAAAATACAATCTCTGTGCATAAAGGAATGCTGTCAATTCTTACCCCAACAAAACAAAATAGTTAAACAGGTTGTTAAACAGTAAATGCTGTCTACACTTGACGTAGGGCATGCATGTCACATGCATAAATACTGTAATAGGCACACAGACAGACATGCAAATACACTAGTACCATATAGAATAAATTGTATACAGCAACAATAAACAGATGTTTTGAAGCTGTTACAGAAAACCCTTGTTCTGTCTCAACAATCAAAAATGTTAATCTGCCGATGGTTGTCCGAGATTATATCTAATCAGCAAGCGGGTTCCTACATTTGCATTGAAGGCAATCTTGGGGTTAGTACACCCACCGCCCGCATGTTTTCCCGATGCGCCCAGCCAGCTACATACCAAACTTCAGGAATAGTACAGACAAGTTCCCTTCCCTCCACCTCTTCACAGCAACGGGTAAAACTTACCAATGGACCCCACGCAGCAACCACCAAAAGGCTCGCTAGAAGCAGTCTCAAGATCCTCATTACCGCTGTTGTTAAAAAGTCTGCTAGAGACAAGTATACTGATGCAAGAATAACTAGTTGGCTCGCTCGCACAGCTCTTCAGCAACTGTTTGTTGCCGTTCCAGGTTCCCGCTCGCATTTCAGACAGGCCAGAAATGCGTGAGCTCCTTGAGCTCAATTCCGACAGGCTGGGAGAGTGAACTGACATCATCGCGCAGGCTGGTAACCCTGGGGAAGCTGACGTCATCACGTATGCAATCGCGTCAGCTCTAACAGCTGCAAAAAATTAAAAACAAAAGAGAAAATCGGAACTGAAGGGGTGCCACTCGGGAATCGTGGCACCCCTTCATTTGAACCCCAAAACTCGGTAAAAACCGAGCAATTCGGCACGGTTGAGAGGTATGTCATAGGAATCTTACCATTAAATCATTTAATTGTTTTAGGTGCGATTTAGCTGGTGGCAAAGAACAAGCTTGTATGACATAAAGAATTTTTGGAAATATGATCATTTTAATTATATAAAGCCTTTCTTCCATTGAAAAGAAGAATTTATTCCATCTTTGTATTAGATTTTTAATATTATTTAAGGTCTCTTTATAATTTGTTTCAATTGTAGTATCTAGGTTGTTAGTTATTATAATTCCCAAGTATTTAATTATATTATCGGTAGAGATATATTTATGGTATTTTTTTTTTTTAGATCTTTTTTATTAGCATTTATAAGCAATACATTTGTTTTGTTCTCATTAAATTTAAGACTTGAAAAGTTGTGAAAGTTTTGAATTGAGTCCCATAATGCTTTTAAACTGCTATTATTATTTTTCAAGGTAATTAAAATATCATCAGCAAAAAGTTGAATTTTAAGCTCTAGGCTGTTGTCTAGTTGTATTCCTTCAATATTTTTATCCATACGTATATTATTTGCTAAGGGTCCAATGACTAGCACAAACAATAACGGAGAAAGAGGGCAGCCTTGTTTTGTGCCCTTAGTTATTTTAATAGATTTAAACAGACAAGATCCCAGTTTTATATAAGCCAATGATTTTTCATATAATGATTTTATTAACAAAGTGAAGTTGTTTGAGAAGCCATATTCTTCTAAAACTAACCACAGATAATCCCAGTTCACTGAATCAAATGCGCTATTTATGTCTAAGCTAATAACATTCATTTTGTTTTTTGTGACATTTATATAATCAATTAAGGAAAGAATTATTTTTATGTTGTCATAAGTGTTCCTATCTTTTATAAAACCTGTTTGATCCTCCTCTATCGAAAGTGGTAGTAATTGTTTTATTCAATCAGCATGTATTGCCATAAAAATTTTATAATCTATATTAAGAAGTGAAATGGGTCTGTGTGATGAACATTCACTGGGATCTTTATTTTGTTTCAGAATTGGTGATATTAATGTGTACTTCCAAGAAGGAGGAATGTCTTTACCATTTTTAACTGATGTAAAGACATTCAGTAACAACAGCAAAGCCTCATTTGATAGTAATTTAAACATTTCTGGGGTGATATTATCTATACCTGGAGCTTTGTTTAATTTTAGCTTATTTACTTCAGCTTTAAGTTCTGTCATTGTTATTTGTTTATCTATTAGTTGTACCTGCTCCTCTAATAACCTAACTTTAACATTGTTTTTGAGAAAAGCTTTCAATGCTGAATGTGTTTCTGTTTTCTCATTTTGATTATTAAGTTTAAGAAAAAATAGCCTAAAAGCTTCTAGTATTCCTTCTAAATCAGATACTTTCTTTTTGGTTTCTATATTATGTATTTCCTTGCTTTGATTTGTTTTAATAATCTTTTTAGTCCTATTTGCTATTCTTCGTTGGTTTTTAGGTTTCATTGAATAGTAACATAGTTTAATTGTTTCTAAGTTGATCATTGTTTTGTGGTGTAGTGTCTTTGAGTATTTTTTATTAGTATCTTCTAGTTCTTTTATTAAGTTGGTGTTTCCATTTTGAATATCAAGCTTTAAATTATCTACTTTTGACTGTAATTCCATTAATTCCTTATTCCACTGTTTTTGTTTATTTTTATACCATCCCACCGCTCTTCCATATAGGTATACTTTCAGTGCATCCCACATATATATTTCAGATACATCTTTTGTAAGATTGATATCTAGGAATGTTTGTGTCTCTTTAATATAAAATTCCTTAAAATCTTTGAGATTTGTTATGTAAGATGGTATTCTTGTTACTGATATCCTTCTCTTGAAACATAAGTCTGTCTCAAACGTTATGGTGTTATGGTCCGAAAATGGACATGAAATTGTCTTGACTTTATTTAATTTAGAGGTTAAATCCTTTGTTATGTACACTCTATCTATTCTAGAGTATGTATTATGTCTATGGGAAAAATGTGTAAAGAATAGTGAATCTGGGATAGCATACTCATTTATGTCAACTATATTAAAAGTTTCAACAAACTCAGATAATAACTTTGTTAAAGGTAATCTCTTACGTGTAGTTTTAGTATTTGTGTCAGTTTCTTTTATAATGGAATTGAAATCTCCAGCTATGATTAAATTGCCTTTGGTATATTGTACAATGTCTTCTAAGTGTTGTTTGGCCACTCTAACACCTAGTCTTGGTATCCAATAAATATTCACTAATGTATGTATCATTTCATTGATAGATATTGTCACTAGACAAAACATTCCTGAGTTGTCATGGAACGTGTTTATGATTTTAGGCATTAAAGTAGTGTTTTTCCACAAAATTGCTACTCCCCTTCACTTCTGATTATAGGTGGAACTTACTAGTATTGTATAATTTTTATTGTTTATTTTATTTATGTCTTCCTGTGTAAGGTGTGTTTCCTGTAAAAATACTAGTTGCTTCACATAGCTTTAAATATCTATAAAGACTTCCCTTTTGCAGCTATTATTTAAACCATTTACATTAAGAGATATACATTTTGCAATTGGATTTATATTAGCTTTGCTTTTATCCATATTCATATACTCGTAACAATGTGTAGATGTGTGTACATGAAGAGAATGACTTGTTCTTTCTTCTTCCAATAGTATTACAATAGATTATAGACACCCAATAAAAGTAAATTACAAGATCATAACTGAGAACAATATAAGATAAACAACCACCAAACCCCTCCATGAGAAAAAACATCTCATCCTTGAATGATCTAATCATTCAAGCGATCTCTCTAAGTCTGCATTTTAGCATCCTCCCCGGCCCCGCCATATGGTAGTTTTATAATGAAAAGTATCTTGTATATCTTTTAAATATACATGTATCTGTCTTTACAGATTACTTAAATACAGTCTTTATCTATTTTTAATATTTTATAAAACACTAAGGCAACACAACTATACATAGATTTAATACTTAACTATTTGGTTTTGTTTAAATTGTAAAGGAAAATCTTTTATTTTAATATATCTTTTGTGTAGCAATAATGGTTATGCATCTTAAAAATAATATGCTTGCTGTCTAGCTCCCTTATAGTGTGAGTGGCATTCATAGGTATCAAAGTTATTGTAATGGTCTACCTATATATATATATATATATATATATATATATATATATATATATATATATACATATACATACATACACATACACACACACACACACATATATATATATATATATATATATATATATATATATATACACACATACATACATACATACATACACACACATATATGCATACATACATAAACAAAAAAAAAATGTTAAGCATTATATGCATCAGTTAACCATGCCACAAGTTGATTAAATCAGAAAGTATCCGTAACAATGAATATAACGTTACATTTGTATTGTCATTTATCAGTAATCTTACAGTTTTCTTTTAATTCAAAAAGTCATATTTTACTGGTATGAATGCTACTAATTTGTTTTTGGCATTGGTATTATATAGTTTAAGACTATATTTCTTAACAATTCCTATATATTTATTAGTGCCACTGGCATATTTCATCGCTAGTGTACCACATATGTCATATGTCAAATAGCAACTCATACTCCTTATGATATTACAGGATTTATCTGCAGCATTATAACTGTAAGGTTGGAAAATATGAGAAGCAAAGTAGGCTTTAAATATGCTATAACACAATTGTTTGGTACTTATTACTGTCAACTCTTCTACATACACAGGAAAAGATAACCTTATATGACCATCAACCATTTTCCTTCATTTTTCTCTTCATCCTTCTATTCTCCATTTTTAATAAATATTTGTTTCTATTGTGGCTTCTTTGAATTTAGTGAGGGTACTCCATATCATATTATAGATAATATACAACATTCAGACAGAGAACATGCCCAATATAGAGACATATTCTCAACTCAAGTGGTCCACACCATATATTTATAACACTGTAGTCAGAAATATACTAATGAATATGCAATAACTAGCAGCTTTGCAGCATGTGCGTGTCTCTAACAAGTACATACCTATAGGATATTAAAAAGAATAGATAGCACGCTCTTGTTTCATAATTAACAAATGCACACAGCCTGGTATTTACTTTCATAGACAGAAATTAGACCTGTTACTTATATGAATATCGGGTACCAACAGCAATATGTTAGTAAATGCCTCTTTCTTGACCTCTCAAAAGCATTTGATACCATCACTCACTCTAAACTTCTTGATAAACTATCTGAACTTAACCTATCCCCCTCTACTATTAAATGGTTCTCTAGCTATCTCACTAATAGACAACAGTCAGTAAGATGGTAGTGCACCTGCTCCCCATACTTACCCATTCATACTGGGGTCCCTCAAGGCTCTGTTCTAGGCCCTCTACTCTTTAATGTTTTTACCAACTAACTGCACACTTCCTGTAAAACATCCTTCCTGATACAATACGCAGATGGCTCCACTCATCACATGTTCTGATAACTTTTCTATCCTCTTAACTACTACTCAACATAGCTTTCTATCCACAGATAAATGGCTAACTGATAACCACCTAATACTTAAGCCCAAGAAAAGAAAACTGTGACTCTTCCTTGCCAAATCCCTCTCCCACCTCAAAACTAGCTTCATCATTTCTTCTCTTGATAACACCATTTTACATGCTGATCCTCATACTAAGCTCCTTGGTGTTATCATTGGTGACCAATTAAAATCTGATATCCATATCCAGCACTGTAAATCAAATAAAAAATTTGGCCTACTCTGCCGACATAAAAAAATACCAAGCCCCTGACTCAAAACGAATGCTAGTTCATGCATTCCTCCTTCCTTGTCTGCCCTATGGCTCTTCTATCTTTACACATCTACAATCCACTCTTTTAGCAAAACTCTGTCAATCCTATTACAGTGTTGTAGGATTTGCCAGTAACTAATCTTACAAATCACATCACTGCCTTGCTCTAAAACAACTCCAGTGGATTGACTTCTCCCAACACCTGCTTTTCTCCCAGCTACAAATGACATACTCTCTACTCTCAAAACTCTTAAGCTGTCCCTCTCTGTCTCCTCCCTAATATCACAGTACACTCCGTCTTGCATTCTCTGCAGCTCTGACCAATCCCGTCTCGGCACCTACAAACCAAACAAAAACATTGGCAAACTTTTCCACAAAAACAGTATATTCCAGGCTTGGAACAAGCTCCCCCTCAACATCCAAACCATTACTAGCACAAGTCTCTTTAAATACAACTCAAAAATTTCCTCCTAAATGTCAGTACTTGCCACTGCCATGATCCCACTTAACCCCCCCTGCTCCCCCTCTTGCACCACTTTACTACCTATCACACTGCTATCAAAGCTGTCTTCAACACCTTTAGTAACATAGGACTCTCTATACACTTCTTCCAAATGTTTCCTGCTCTCTGAAGGTACAAGCAATATCATCCATAATTTGTCTCTCACCTACTTACATTTTCTTAGTTAATTCCAAGCTGTTTTCTAATCTCTTACCAGATTTATGCAAAAATGTTTAATTCTGCCTGTAATTACTACTGAATACTTTTGTAAGATTGTAATTTATGTTCTTTCTAGTCTAGTTAAAATTTTGTATTTCATGTAATGTAGATTATTTTCTTTGGTAATGTTTTCACAAACTGGATTATCTGGTATGTTGGAGCTTTTCTCCTTGGGTCTCCACTGAAAATGGGCCACCGGCTCAGTTGGACTAATATGGTTAACAAATAAATAAATAAATAATTAAAATCATAATTCTGTAGTTCCCAACTTCCATTTAGTGGTACCAAGAAGTGCACATCATAATTTTTTGTCATCACCTACATTTTATGATAAACATATTTTGAATGGAACTTAAGACTACTATAAATGCTTTACCTTAGCTTGCACAGAGAACAACTTTCATCATTACTAACTTTATATATACCAATAGCAGATTTTTTAAATTTTTCACAAGTTTTTAACAGTAATGATTGGAACTGGGTAAGAAAGAATCCAGAATGACTCAATGCTTATAATTAATATCCTCCTCTTTCCAGAATTCGGGGTAGGTAAACTTGTATGTGCCTGTATTTATACCTCCTCAGCTCAGCTAAGACTTTTTTATTACACTGAGGAGGTGAACCCAGTCTTTATCACTTTCATGAAGTCACCACCTAAGGGATGGACCAGACCTTTCCACTTCCCTTCAGGCTGAGTGATCTGACTGCAGCCACTTACTCTCATGGTGTCTGTGCAGTACCTATGTCACTAGTCAAACACAACTGGGTTGGAGTCAAGGCTTCATTTCTCTGTGCTGTGTGAGTAGGTCATCTTCATGAAGCCTTCCATATTTGTCTTTATTGCCATATTTATATTTATCCTTAGTTTTGTATTGTTGTTTTTCTAGAAGTGATGCCCTTACACTATTTATATACTTCAGTACAACCAGGTTCCTCCATGATCCTGTTTTACTACAATGGCAAATCTTTTTACAAGCATTGCGACCTGGTACGATCATATATTTTTGCCAGTTTGCCAAGTTAAATGGAGATCCCAATCAGCTGTTGCATTTAGAATGTTTACATTACACTGTGGGACTGTCAACCTGCCTCATGACTTAAATTCAAAGGGATACTTGCTTACAATAGTTACAACTCATGTATAACTAAAGGTCCTAAACACAGCATTGAAGTGCCTGTGGACAACTCCATGGAAATCATGCTTAGATGTCCTAAATTTCCTTTAGCAACATAAAGAACCTGACCTCATAATGAATAATTTGATATTGACTTAGGCATGTATCACAGGTATAGCTTCCTCTACATATCGGCCAGGATCCCTGACCATCTCCAGTGGGATACAGCATACTTTAATGCACAGCATAGAAAATCTTCAACTCTGTTTGTCCTCATCTCCATCAGGATCACCTGATACATGACCCAGGTAGAACCTCATCTTCTTTGGTGGCTTGACCTGGATTACTATACTGTCTCTTTGTCTGTCCACTATCACACACTAACTAACATATACGCATACAGATTTCACTCTGAAGTATAAATAATCTCAGTATTCGGAGAGAGAGGGAAGGAAAAAACAGCAATCAAATACTGCTGTGCTGCATACATGTTACATGAAAGACAGCACAGGTTCATCATGTGAAATAAATAACTGAAAGCCAGATTTAACTTTGGGGCAGCAATTTACAATGTTTCTGACTAGGTTTTAGTCCATAAACATAATGTTGAATTATGGAGTACCTGGAAAGAAAAAAACGATTATATATTTTTACAATGCATTCATTTCACTCAACCATAAACATCATATCACTGTGCTAAACTAAGCTTTTTAAACCTCACTATGTTAACATTCACAAAACTAATGTAACTAATGTAATTAGTACAATGAAAACTTATACATGAATTTATTAGTTCTGCATAGAAGTTTCAGCAACATCCCATCATTTGATGACTATATCATAATTAAATTTAAAAACTGGTACTGCACAGGTGGACATGGCCCTGGTACATTTGTCCAGTACTCGTCTTCTCCAACACCCCCAATATTCTGCAGCACAGAGTCATTGCTCTATTCTCTGTCCTAAGGCTCAAAACCACCACTACAATTATGGTCTTTACGTTGCGTTTATATCATGTTATCAAAAGATGAAAATAACGAACGCTATTTCATTGGCCCCAAAACATCTAAACATGAAAATATCGAACATTCAGAACAGCAAATTTTTTCCCATGGAAAAAATTCACTGCTCCGAAACATATACACACAACACAAGCACATCAAACAAACAGCAACCACACATATACACTTAAATTCCTACATCTAACGCTACACTAAACTAAACATACACTACTATCTACCCACTTACCTTAAGCCAAACCCTAACCCTAAGGTCTGTCACTATCGCACACTCACCTAACCCGCACCCTAACCCTAACTCAGTTAAACCGCCCCTAACCCTAAAGTCTGTCACTATCGCACACACACCTAACCCGTGCCCTAACCCTAACTCACTTAACCCACCCCTAACCCTAACATACAAACAATCACACACTTACCTGAACCCAACCCGTAACTTTCCACCACAGCACTAAGAATAGCGAAGCCACAAAAATGGCCAACTGAATTCTTTCCCAAGGAAAGAATTCCCTGTTATGTAGCTTCGCTATTCTTAGCATTTGCTGAATAGTGTTCGATATCAGAACATTCGAACTTTTAATACTTTGATGTTCTGATATAGACCCTTTAGGTTAATGTATACAGCTCTGTGCTTCTTGTACACCATAAGAGAGTTTTGACTCCACTGGAAAATAAACCTTGAAAAGAGCTGGGTGCAACATCATTCCCAGCCCCTGTATGCAAGTTACCTGATTTACAGGAGAAAACCATGCAAATGAGGTAAATCTGCCATCCAAGAAGCAGGAATCAGGGTGTGCAGGACTAGAGTAATATGCAGAAATGAACTTGGTTAGTAACCGAGTATGGTACTGCAAAATCCAAAACGGGGACATGACAGCTCCAAATAAAGGCTGCATATCATTGAGGAATTATGCCAATGGCCAAGTATAAGGCCATTGGCATTGCAAACAATGCAAAATGTACAAAATACAATTTTTATTACATGTCCGCCGATCACGGCTGTTGAAGCATAGGGCAGTGGTGTGCAAACAGGATTGGGGGGAAATAAGAAAATAAACCTAAAAAAAGTAGTCTAACTAAAATCAGTATTCTGCCATGCAAGTCAATGGCAGTCAAAAGACAACCTGGCCAGTGAATAGTGGTTGCTAAGGGGGAGGCACAGTGTGACACATGTAACTATGCATTAGCAGGCAATCCTATGCAAATGAGGGGAAGGATAGTGAATCCTGGTTTTCCCCAGCATGTGAGGCAGGTCCCAACAGGGTAAGAGTATGAATAGCTGAATGCAAGACTAGGAGGTAGTTGACATCATGGATGGGTGTGTCAGGCATACTGTAAATGGATTGGAGCCCTGTGGCTTGAGTATTTTCCCAGCTTAGCACAGCCAAGCTAGGGGTGTGTCTAAACCTGCCCAGCACTCTTTACAAACTGTAAGCGGGTGCGCGCATCGCGCACCGGAATGTACAGGAAGAAAAAAGAAGTTAAACCAGGAAACAGCAGCAGTGTGCACATCTGAGTACTCTGTTTGCCCGGCGTGGCCCTGATCCAAACAGAAGGGCAATGGGAAGGGAAATCAGCAGTAGGAAGGTAATCAAGGAGAACTAGCATATCTGGCAGGTGAAATGTATCAGAAGCAGCCAATTACACAGACAGCAGCCCAGCCCAGAACACTACTATAAACTAAGAAAATGCCTTCCCCACTGGTGTTTCCCACACTCTACACCACTGGTGTATACAAGCAGGGACATTTTATCAAACAAACCAATAAAATGAGAAGGGCTGCAGCAGGCAACATAGAACAACATGTGCAAGAGGCTGAGGGTGGTGAGGATGTGCATGCTGCTGAACAACCCACAGTGAGGAGACCAAGAAGAGTGTACAGACCCAGGGTAACCTACCAGGGGCTACATGAGCTGGAGATAGTGGAGCACTATAGGGTGGACAGAGACCTCCTACAGCAAGCAGTTGGGCTTTGCCGGCCACACCTGACACACCAAACCAAACGAGGGGAACTCATCCCAATGGATACCAAGGTATGTGTAGACCTAGGTATACTAGCCACAGGTACCTCCCAATGCACAACTGGGGATAACATGGGCATCTCACAGGCATCAGCATCCAGAGTATTCCACCAGTTCCTGGATGCCATGTCCGCACATGCCAGTGAGCAGGTATATTTCTTCAACACCCATGAGGTGTTGACCAGCAATATGCGTCTCTTCCACCAAATAGCAGAATATCCTGGGGTAGTGGGTGATATAGACTGCACGCACATATGCATCAAAGCACCACCCGATGAGCAGGGTAGGGTCTACATCAACTTCAGGGGCATCCCCTCCATTGACTGCCAAGTCGTATGTGATGCCCAGGGAATTATAATGAATGTGTGTGCTGGCTGCCCCGGAAGCTATGATGATTCCCACATATGGCATCTGATGCAGCTGTACCAGAGATTTGCAAGTGGGGACATCCCCTACGGTCACTTAGTGGGGGATGCTGGGTACACACTGGAGCTTTGGCTGATGACACCCATCAGAAATGCACACACACACCTGAACAACAACGCCATAATGAGGCACATGCACAGGCCAGACAAATAGTAGAGCATTTGCTTGGGATGCTCAGGTCACGGTTTCAGTGTATGGACACATCTGGTGGAGCCCTCTGCAGTATGCACAAGCTACATGTACCCAAATTGTTATGGTATGTGTGATGCTACACAATATGATCCTGCAGAAACAGCTGCAGCAGGAACAGCATGGGGCAGGGCCATTCAGCCCCCCACCAATGCCAAGGCCTGCACAGGCACAGATTGACCCGGAGGAGGAAGAACCTGAGCCTGCCCCAGTAGGCAGAAGAAGGCATGCCCAGTATGCCCTGGCCTTTGCAAAGAGGCAACGCATAGCACATGCACTGCCACAGTAGGGTCCCAGGGAATGATACCTCTCTCTGACTTGCACATACAGTAAAAGTGATGCCAAACATGACACTAGCTGTGCTCAACCATGTATAGGGAGTGTACTATGTGCATCCGACATAGGCATCCCTCCAGCACCATCTGCAAGTCTGGTGCACCCACAAGGTAAGTCAATCAACCTACCAATTGCCAAATGGAGTAGAATGTGTTGTCACCTGTAGCTATGGTATAGATGTGGGCATGCAAGGGATTTGGGTGACTGAATGTTACAGCAGCAGACAGTAGACACCCATAGTGGTACCCTGACATGTGTAACACATACTGGAGTTACCATATTAGCCAGTACTACACAGGGAAAAAGAAGCAACTGCAGGAAATGTGCTGTGTGATATGTGTGTGTCCATATGACCCGCACATACCAGTCAGAATGGTTCACATACCCAACAACAGTCGCAGCCGGCAGGACAGGTGGACACAAAGCCAAACAGGGCCTGTGCCATGGCCCCAGAATGATGGCTAGGGTTAACCCCACCCACAGGCCTACACAGACAGACCACAGCAGGGCAGGCAGTAGGATGCCAGTTCTGAAGGGTAGGACGTCAGATAATAATATGTAGGGCAACCAAAGCCATGGTCTGTAGTACACTGTTGTGCCTCTAGACAGCATGATAGTTAACAATACAGAATGAAATGGAGTACATGACATTCCAGTACAGTCATAGCAAATGTGTACAAGTGTCACTTGTGCCCCCATCCTACATAGCAATGTAATGACAGTCAGGTGTGCCCCCCCACTCCCATGTAGGCATGTAGAAACAGTCAGGTGTGCTCCTACCCCCACTCCAGCGTAGAAATGTAGTAACAGTCAGGTTTGTCCCCCCAATCCTGTGTAGAAATGGAGTAACATGCATGAGTAGGTATAATATGAGTGGAGCAGAGATGCCCAGAGTTGCCCAAGGTAGCAGGATAGGTTGTAGCATGTGCACAATATGCAGGTCTCTGTGTGGTAGGATGGTGTGTGTTCCATATTGTGTGAGAGTGGTCAGTATGTATGCATGTCGAGGTAATACCTGGTGGCCATAGCCCAGTACTGCTGATGACAGGGACAAGCCCTCACAACTGCAGTGCCAAGGACAATCCCCACCGGTCTATACCACCTGCTAGCAGTAAGCCAATGTAAATGTATGGTGGTAATGTGTGTCACCATCTGAAAGACTGACATGGAATGGCTGTTGGGCTAAATATACAAGCAGTACACAGGGGAAAGTACTCCAGACATACAGTATACGTTGTATCACTGTGAAATGGAGACACCCTTGGAATTGTACATACAAGTATGCATCACAGCAACTGGTCCTGTAACAGGAGATACCGGTGATGTCCGGCCGAGCACCTGCAGATCACAAAGGAGGTAGGACTGATGTATTGGGAAACAGCTGGTGTACCTGCACATGCCAGCATACCAGGAATGCCCCATGCATATCTCTGTGTCAGATGCAAGTACTGTCCATAGCACACATGCACCCAGCTCACACAAACACCACCTACAGGTACCTCTCTGGGCATATCCCTGCTGTGGGGAATGGGTACAATATGACCCCTCCTGTACATGGCAATAGTGGAAGAATGCAGCATGCAGTGCAGGTGTCCCATGCAGGTATGTCCCTAGCTGTATGTAGCACCCTGCCAACATCCACACCACCTGATTAAGACTAATAGAAGGAATTTGCATGAACACCTATCACACCTACCCTGTCACCCTAGAGGAATATACTGTCTGGTGGTCTACGACTGTAGGCCTGACAGAATGTAACAGCCTGCCACATGTGGCCCACAGCATCACCTAATGCCCCACAGGCCTCTGCCAAAGGCCTGTGTCTCACACATACTGCCAATGCATGTGATGTCATGGTCACCCAAATAACAACATAACACACTCCACATAAGTCATATGCAAGGCCATATGGACAAACCACAGTAACATGTTTATGCCTCCTTGCAAAAATGTAAATATACAGAGTTTCAACAATGCTTTAAATATAATAATAGATAAAGAACTGAGGGATTTTGAAAGTACAGAAAAAAAGTATAATTTAACCAAAGAACAATGGATAAAGTTACAAAGTATGAGTAGAAATGATGATATAGTTTTTAAACCATCCGACAAAGGGGGCAAATTGGTGGTAATGAATTCTGGGGATTATTTAAAAATGTGCATGGTACATTTAAACAACAGTGATATTTATAGTAGAATAGATGAGATTTATTTGAAACAAGCAGAAAATGCTTTTCAAATTTTGTTAAGGAAAGGCATTAGATTACATTATTTTACAGAGAATGATGTAACTCGTAAAATTATGTTTAAGAACAGTAGAGTAGCAAAATTTTTTTGTGTCCCCAAAATTCATAAAAATTTGGTACAATCACCAGGTCGCCCTATAGTGTCGGCTAATGGATTTTGTACATATAATCTCAGTTGTCTATTGCATGAGATTTTATTGCAGGCAGTATTGAAGTTGCCTTCATATATAAAGGATTCTTTTGACTTCCTAAGTTAAATAAAATATATAGTATGGACTAGAGGAATGTATTTTATAACGGTGGATGTAGTGAGTTTATACATCAACATTTCTCATAAATTTGGTCTTGAAGCTATATTGTATTTTTTAGGTGACAACCCTAAAACTCAATATATACTAGAACTGGTAGAGTTTTGTTTGACCAATAATATATTTGAATTTAATGGTACATTATATAAGCAGAATAAGGGAACAGCAATGGGGGTGGCTTTCACCCCAGTTTATGCAAACTTATTTATGGGTTTAGTTGAAAACAAGCATATATATAGACATGAATTTTTTAGAAAATATGTGGTGAAATATTGTCGATTTATCGATGATTTGATTTTTGTCTGTGATGGTGGAGAAGATTTGTCATCTGAGTTTATTGAGTATTTGAATGATAATAAATATGGTATTAAGTTTGATGACATTCAGAAAGGTAGTGAAGCTAATTATTTAGATATAACACTAAGAGGGACAACAAAACAGAAAATTCATACTAGTATACATAGAAAGTTTAATCAAATAAATTGGAAAATGTTCGGTAATAGTTGTCATCCTAGCCATACCTTGGCAGCTATTCCTTATGGGGAGCTGCTCAGGATTAAAAGGCTGAGTAGTAATAGTAAACAAGCACAGGAAGAAGCACATAAAGTAGCCTCCATATTTATTACTAGGGGGTATCAACAAGACGATGTACAAGAAAGTTTTGATAAGATATATGGTAAGGATAGAACAAATAAACATATTAAAGATGATAATAGACATAGAAAGATAATATATGAGGATGGTAAACAAGACAAAGGTAAAATATTTTTTACTAGATATACAATTTTTTCTCATATAATGAATGGGTTGGTAAAACAGTACTGGAGACAAGTAAAAGGAGAAGTTGTGTCATTAACAAATGTAGAGTTGATAGTATCTTATCTTATAAAAGAGGACAAAACCTTTAAGATTTCTTAGTGCATAACATATATAAAAAGCCAAGAGACAACATACTGGTGAATACTAATATGGTGGGAACTATACCTTGTGGAAAATGTGGAAAATGTTCCATTTGTCAGTATATTGTTACTAAAGTAGATAAGATAGGGGCTAAATATTTTGATACCAGTGGTATATATTCTTGTTTAAGTAGAGGAGTAATTTATGTTATTTTTTTGTTCATGTAAAAAATATTATATAGGTGAGACCAAAAGGACATTGGCAGAAAGAATAAAAGAGCATGTAAGAGATGTTAAAAATAATAAAATTATGAGCCCCATAGCGGAACATTTTAATGATAAACATCAAGGGGACATAAAATGTATGAAGGTAACAGTGTTGGAACAAATACCAATACAATATGGGAATGTAGAATTACAAAAAAACATGTTGAGACAAAGAATCTGTGCTAATAATGAAATATAGCACACTATTTCCTTGTGGATTAAATAAAGAATGTAACTGGGAAAGTTTTATATAGTTTTTTAGCTTTAAAGGGTGATTGTATCTTAATTGTTTAATTGATTAATCAGAGTGTTAAATAATGATATATAAAGAGCTTGTTTTAATAGGTGAATTTTTAATCTGTAAAGGCTGTGGCCGAGGCGCTAGAGAAATTTGTATTGTGGAATAAATTTTATTCAGGAAAGTAGAGCTGTTATTCACTGGTCTCATTGTTTTGGTGGTTTGTAATAATTTGTGTGTTCTATTATAGTGGTATCTAAACCACAGTAACATGTTCACCATGTCCCATTGCATGAACTGTGGACCAACACTAACACACACCTGTGATGGGGTGATACCCTTAGGGAAAGTATCAGAGAACGTATGCATAATGTCTGGAAGAGATTAGAATAACAGAGGGGGGGGGTGCATGGGCAGCATGTAATGTGCAGGGTCTGACACCAAGCTGTGTGCCCACACTATCCTTGGCTGCAAACACATAAATGGGTGTCTACACACCTTCCCGTACACCACAATAGGGTTAATATCCTGATCCATGGCCCCTGCCTCTGGGCAACCTCTGCGAATCTGTACAGCTGTGAGGCATTGCCACAGCAAGATAAGCCCAGACTGTCTTGTCAATGGGTGTACAAGTATGGGATCCCCCACTAGGACTCTACCAAGGTGCTGAACCGGATACACAGACCCAGCAGCAGGTGTCTGCAGCTCCCCCTCAAGAATGGCATAACTTACCATGAATACGTAGGTGTCTGCCCTCAATACTGGACAAAGCTGCAGTCACCCTTGTCCCCCAAGACAGCACTGTGAGCAAGAATGTCCACCTGGCAGTACATGGAGATGGACAACATCACTGTGTATAACAGTACACATGTCTGAATATCTCTGCTAACAGCGATACCACGCGGCTGAAGCAGCACAGACACAATCACCTACAGTACATACTATCCCCTGCACAGTTTGTCCCCATATTGCCAAATGATTGATGGATACCCAGCAGAAACACCTTGCTACCTGTAGGTGCACAACACAAAGGTCTGCACTGAAGTACAAACTCCCTAGTATTGATTGACACATTCTATACAGAAGGGCATACTGGGCATGCTCACACACACACAGAAATGAAGGCAATATCAGTCAACAACATACTGAAAGGTCATACTGGGCATGCTCACACACGTAATCAAAAGAAACCCATGTCTGCAAACAACAATGGACCAGACATATCTGGCAGTCACAGATGTTAGTGCAGACACTCCTCAGTATGCACTACCCATACTTTGCACACACAGTGGATAGGAATACATGCATATATCCAAGGACAATACACAAAAATAAGCCAAATGTACACATACATAGATGTGTGGGAGAGAGTGACTGTGACAAGGAGCCAACCAGTATGAGGCTTGTCCCACCCAGCACATAGTCAAATGACTACAACCACATGATGCTCAGATGTCACTCACTGTAGACATTAGCCACCGGCATTATGGATTATGTGGTGCAAGTGCTAGCTGTGCAACATGACTGTACAAGGAAGTAGTCATCTAGCATCTGTATACATGTATCTGTGGAATATAATCCTGCATGTGCCTGCATGTGGTGTGTCAACCTCTAGATGAATGGGTTATCCACTTTGAAATACACCCTTGGGAAAAATGTAGCCCAGTAATCTCCGTAGCGCATCCCATAACTGCACACTGCTGTAGTGTGTAAAGTAGCTAAGTAGGTGTTCTAACCCCAGATGTGGCAAGTGTGTGTTAGTGTGTGTGTCTGTCTAGAGCAATGTTTTTTATGGTAGCCACACTCCTTACAACTCCCATAATCAGCTTTGACAAGGCTGCTGATGTCACCCACCTAGAAATACACCTTCGGGAAGGCTGTAGCCTACTAATCACCGTAGCGTGTCCCATTACTGCATACTGCTATACAGTGATAAAATAGCTAGGTAGGTGTTCTAACCGCAGACGTGGCCACTGTATGCGTGTGTGTGTCAGTGTGTGTCTCTATCTGTGTTGAGAGCAATGCATTTTAGTGTAGCCACATGAATTACAATTCCTATACTCGACTTTGGCAAGCCTGCTGATGTCACCCACCTAGAAATACACCTCCGAGAAGGTTGTAGCCCACTAATCACCATTGGGCGTCCTGTAACTGCATACTGCTGTAGAGTGATAAAGGAGCTAGGTAGGTGTTCTAATCCCAGACGTGGCAACTGTGTGCATGTCTGTCTGTGTAGAGAGTATGCATTTTAGTATAGCCACACAAATTACAATTCCTATACTTGACTTTGGCAAGCCTACTGATGTCACCCACCTAGAAATATACCTCTGGGAAAGTTGTAGCCCAGTAATCACCGTAGCGCATCCTGTAACTGTGTACTGCTCTAGAGATAAAGTAGCTAGGTAGATGTTCTAACCACAGACGTGGAAACTGTGTGTGTTAGTGCGTGTGTCTGTCTGTGCAAAGAGCAATGCATTTTAGTGTAGCCATACAAATTACTATTCCTATACTTGACTTTGGCAAGCCTGCTGATGTCAGTCACCTAGGAATACACCTCTGGGAAGGTAGTAGCCCAGTAATCACCATAGTGCATCCTGTAACTGCGTACCGCTGGAGTGTGATTTAGAATTGTGGCAGGGTTCCATCCCCACCCATGGCAGTTCTGGATGTTTTGTATGTGCCCTTGTCTCTATACAGAGCAATGCATTATAGGATAGTCACACGCAGTACATTTCACATGGCCGACTTTGGCAATCCAGCTGATGTCATTATTTGTGAAATACAGCTTTGGGGAATGAGTTCCCTAGTAATCCCCGTGGTGCATCCTATAACAGCTCTATGCTATGGTGTGGTGTAGACCTCTGTCAGGGGTTCTATACCCACACATGTTGGTTATGAATGTTTTGTGTGTGTCTCACTGTCTGTGTAGGGAGCAATGCATTTAAGGTTAGTCACCCACAGTACATTTCAAATGGCCTACTTTGGCAATCCTGATGATGTCATTCATTGTGGAATACACCCTTGGAAGGAGTACTTCAGTAATGTGTGTGGTGTGTACTATAACTACATAGTGCTGAAGCGTAATAAACTAGTTAGGTAGAGGTTCTACTCCCAAATGTGACAGGTGTGCGTGTGTGTTCATATCTCGTATCCTGTGTAGAGGTGGTTGTGAGCACGTGGCTAATGTAGAGCAGGTTTTGCATAAGTCTTATATGGCTGCCCTACTATATAGCACAATGTCCAACATACAGGGATAACAGATGTGAAATAGCTGAGAGGCTGGGGTGCAAAGCCATACCCATATATGTGACATCAAGCCAGGCAATCATATTTAGCAACCCCAGTATTACCCAGAGCACACTCTCAACACGTCTCATATGCACACACATGCCTAGGCAACAGCCAATATGTGGGTAGTACACTGCATATTGGCCACTGATAGTAAACATGGAGTGATAGCAGTGGGCTACAGAGGGCAAGTCCCCTGTCCATCTGTCCAATATGCATGTACATGCTGACAGTGCACCTCCCCCATGTTCCCCAATGGACACCTGCACCACCTGTGGTGCCATCACCTGTGGTGCCTGGTGAATCTCGGCATACTGGGGCAGTGCAGCAACTGCCTCATGTACACAGACAATCCTCTCCTCCTACCACCCAACACTACAACCTGTGAGAGATGCACTTACATAGCCAAACTGGAAGCAAGGCTCTCTCCGGCCAAGATTGTGCTAGACAGTCAAGAGGAAAAGGTTAACACCTGTATTACACCTCAAGCAACTCATAGCCCTTCAAAACCCACACCATCAACACCCACACATAGCAACACTAAACCCACATATGCAGAGGCCCTTAACATTTACCTGTCCAAGCAAAAAGGACCTCCGAAGCCAAAACGCAAACAAACACTAGTCACAACCAAAGTGACACATAGCTCACAGCACCAGTGTGCCACCCAACAACAGCCCCTAAGGCAAGACAATGTACCCAACACTTTAGTCATAGGTGACTCTATAGTCAGGCACACTGATGTCCCACTCACCAGGCTGAACAAGGAGAAAATTACAATCAGCTGCCTGTCGGGTGCCAGGATCCACCACATAACGCATGCACTCAAGTCACTCCACAACAAGTACAAATACGACTTTGTCATTGTCCATGCTGGAGTGAATGACTTGAGACATACCTCCCTGGACTACATGAAAAGAAACATGGAGGAGCTCTTGGATCATGTGACCCAGGCAGGTATGACTCTAGCCCTGAGTAGCATCCTGCCTTCACCCAGAATGATACCACAGTATAAGGACAAAATGATTGACTTCAACAATTGGCTAAGCTTCTGGTGTCATTCAAAGGGGATCCAGTATTTGTCTGTCTGGGAAGACATGATCGACAAACCATGATGCTTTGCCAGAGATGGTCAGCATCTGTCACCCCTGGGATTTAGGTTACTGGCTAAAGCTCTTGCCACCCCTATAGTGCCTTTTTTAGGCAAGGTTCAAAGGATAAAACCACCATTGTAACAGATACAAGCATGCAAAATCTGAAGGTAATGCTACTCAATGCTAGAAGTCTAAACCTCAAAATGCACTCTCTCACAGCACTCCTGAAAATGGAGAACATCGATATCTGTGCAGTAACTGAGACCTGTTTAAAGGCTCCAGAGAGCACCCCTGCAATACCAGGCTACAATTCTTACCACACTTTTCGGCCACAAAACCAAGACCGAAACACTAAAGGTGGAGGAGTGTCCATATTCACCAGGATATTCACACCTCCAGGCTAGTTGCCCAACACAATGCATCTGAAATTCTCCAGGTGCAACTATCACTAATTAAGACTGCAATCCAAATTGTAGCTTGCTACAGATCCCCCACCATGCCCCAGGATTCTCACTACACCTTTCTAAACATACTGGAAAATATTAAGATACAACCAAACACCTTAATACTGGGTGATTTCAACTACCCTTCCATTAACTGGGAAAACTACTCGGGTACCAACGCCTTTTCCCAACGGTTCTTGGAATTCATACATTCTAATGCCCTGGATCAACTAATCCATTGTCCCACCAGGGGCTCCAATATCCTAGACCTGGTCATTACCAACATGGGAGATAGATGCTCCACACCAGTGGTTACCCCCTCATTGGTCAGGTCTGACCATAAGCAAGTCACCTTTGACATCCACATCCCACCCTCACCCCCCAAGTAAGGAAACTTCCTTAAAAAACTTCTCCAAAGCCAACTTCATGCTACTGAAGTCAGAAGTGACAAACTTCACAACACCCACGCAGATGGGATCTGGAAGTTCGACTGCAGAATCCTACACTAAGGCACTGTACAAGCACATCCACTTGTCCATGAATCATGCCATCATGCCATCACAAATAGAACCAAGATGTTCTTCTCCAAAAAAAGGAAGCCAATCAGGTGGTCCCCTGCTATAAACAAACTATACAACAGAAGGAAGAAACTGTTGCAGAAAAAAGGAAAATCCCAGGATGCAAAATACTCCCTCACCAGCCTCAGTAAAAAGCTGAGATCCTTCATAAAATCCTCAAAAGCTAGTTATGAAAATAAAATTGCCAAAGATTCCAAAGGCAACCACAAGGCATTCTATAGTTATATCAAGAATGTAAATGGCAATGCTCAGATCTGCTCTGAGCTACAACAGAATGGCATTAAATATACTGATCCCAAGGATATTGCCAATATCCTGGCAGATCAATTTAATGCCAACTTCACCCCCCTCTCATCCCCTAAAGGGCCCATCTCAATACCAAAATATTTCCAAATTCTGATAATCATGGCCAAACAGGTAGAAACCGCACTCTCCAAAGCTAAGAATGTAGCATCCATTGGACCAGATGACATTCCAGGCTGTGTACTACATGAACTACAAAATGAACTGGCACCTCACCTAAGTGTCATGTTTAATCATAGCCTCCCCTCAGGCTTTGTGCCCACTGAGTGGCACACAGCTACAGTTATCCCGCTTCACAAGGGAGGATCCGCCTTGGATCCCAGGAACTACCATCCCATCAGTCTGACAAGCCAGGCATGGAACGCATTATCATGGAACTAAACAAAGACATTGGCAACCTTCAAACACTGGACCCCACCCAGTTTGGGTTTGTGAATGGCCGATCTTGTCTCCTGAATCTGATTGACTTGTTCGAATCAGTCTCTAGAGCTGTGGACGAGGGTAAGGTGGTCCACACAGCCTATCTGGACCTCGCCAAGGCCTTTAACACCATCCCCCACTATGGAATCATAGATAAGCTTACTAAGCTGGACATAAATCCCTATGCCACTCGATAGGTTGCCAACTGGCTTACTGACAGAACCCAGACTGTGAAAGTAGCCGACTCCAAATCCAGCTCCAGACAAGTGATAAGGGAAGTACCTCAGGGTTCAGTCCTGGGACCACTCTTGTTTGACATCTACTTCTCTGAAGTACAGGCCAACACTAAAGGACTCTGGCTAACAAAGTTTGCAGATGACTGCAAACTGGGAGCCATTATTGAATCCCCAAATGATGTGGATGTTCTACAAAAGGGCCTTACAGAAACAGATGCCTGGTGCCAGAGCCACAAGCTCAAGCTTAATGTCAAGAAATGTATAGTTATCCCCTTTGGAAAAAAATATGTACCCATGAATTACCACATAGGTGGCAGGACACTAAACATCGAAAGTGTGATGAGAGACCTAGTGACACAGATGGACAGTGGTCTCACTTTCGATAACCACATTGCCACAACAGTCAGGAAATCCTTCTATGTGGCACACCTCATCACTAAGGGCTTTTCATCCAGAAAAAAGGAGGTCATTGTCCCACTGTACTCATCCCTCATTAGACCCATTATAGAGTATAATGCCCCATTTGGTATGTACCTCACAAGACATTTGCAACAGCTGGAAAGGCCACAGAAATACCTCACTAAAAGAATCACAGGCCTAAAGCAGATGCCATATGCTGTCCGTCTAAAACAACTCCAGCTATACTCTATGGCATATCGGCTACTCAGAGGTGATCTCTGCTTAACATACAAGGCCATGTCAAACCCTGAGCTGTTGGACATGCCCCACTTAAAGAAATCCCAATCCCTCAGAGCCACATGCTCCAGGGATCTAAACCTTGTCATCACAATGAACAAAACATGCTGGAGCGATAGGTTCCTGACCCAGAGACTCACCATACTCTGGAATAGACTGCCCATACATGTCAAGCAGAGCGCCTTATTGGCCCTCTTCAAAAGGAACCTTGATGATTGGATGGGAGATAGGAAATTCACCCCGGGGATCATGTCAGTCTCCCTGCTAGACAGTGGTCCAGAGAAGTAAATATTGTGGGAAGAAATATCCAGGGAATTGTTATGGCTAGGCTTGCATAGGCCCTAGCCTAGTACCAACCTATGAACCTATGGACCTATGAATCACGTGTCCCACAATAGACATACCATGCCTGACAGCATGCCCTGTATGTACAGTTGCCACTGACACCAGGGAATGCTGTCAGCATGCCATCAATCTAGGTGCAGGTAAACCTGCTGCCCATTACGGTCCCTGCCACAGGGGGCAAGACCAGCACATATGATGGTAATCTGTGTGCACAACATGGGCCAGACACCCCAGATACAAATCCACATGTCACTGTACATGCATGTGGGAGGTGTGCACATCCCAGACACCATCCATGTCATGGGGTAAGGAACACATACATGGCAAGTGATGCACAGCACTGGCCATACACAATAGTCACCCAGGTGACTGGATGGAGGATACAATACCCACCTGTGTGGGCAAGATCAGAAGCTACAGCCTTGTGACACAATGCAGACCATTGTCATGTGGCCTGATGCCAAGGTATACCCATCGCCTACCCTTGTATAGCCTGCTACCACAGTTGATCACCACACCCGTGCAGACATGCACCCATAGATGTCAGTACTGGCATCCTGTGTGTTTGTCTGTGTGTTGTATGGTGCATATGGTCACATCCACACTCACTACAATGCCCATGGGCATACAGAAGCATGCTGTCAGATGTCCAACACCTCCTCATACCCTTTTCTCATACCACCTCCGTATGACCTATGTGGTGCATGTGGTACCTGCACAGTGATGTGTTATGGCAATCCCGCTGCTGATGTGTGTTACCTCTGGCCTTGACAAGTGTGTCAATGTGTGTGTGTCTCTCTGAGAGTGTGGCTGTGTTGACACTGGCACCTGTTCATGCTGACAGGCACGTGTATGTCACCTACCATATATCTACCGTATCCCTGTTGCAGATGTCACAGACCATCACAGATTTGTTCTGAGGACTCCATAACAGGTAACCCATGTGGTGCATCCAATAACTACATTGAACTGTGAACGCAGTACATAGTTGTCAGGGGTTTGATACCCTGTGCTGGTAGGTGCGTGACACAAACAAGTTGCAGTTTTACTCCACCAACCATCCCTGACATGTCTTTGCCTGTGTCTGCCTCTGCCACTCCCTGTCTGGTGGATGTGGAAACCTACACCAGCTTTGCTTGGGCAGCAGCATGTGTATTTTAAGTGATGCTCATGATCAGCTGATGGCCTCTGCATGAATCGCAGCCCTCCCCTAACTGATTGCATGTGGAACAGCTGTGGTAACAGTCCCATAGCCAATTGCATAGAAACATACTCTGATATCTAGGAACATCATGTTGGCGTTGGCCCTTGTCATTCACTGTGAGTAGGAACTAGATCCGTTTGTTGGCAACCAGCATCTGCAATGGATTGGGGATTTAATTTCAACAACATACACTGTGGAAACAGGACAACACACAGGAGGGGGATGTGCCTGACCTGCCTATAGACTGTAAGTGCTGCTATACTGCATGTAGCGTACTGTTGGTTTAACAGTGTGTGTGTGGATATGTCTTTCCTACATGTCTCCATACCTGCCATGTCAGTTCCATGTTTGTGTGGAATCCCCATCTGCAGGGTCATCTGCAGACAGGGCAGTGTGTTATGCCATTGGTTCCATGTGTTACCTACAGAGCATCTATCTGTGGACTGCAGACGGCAGTGTGAGGATTGCAGTCTGTAGATGGCGAAAGCCATGACAGTTACTAGCATCTTATCCCTCATAGGACATATGTTGCCACAAACCCTATTACAACAGTAAATGTATGAGGTTATCACAACAACATGTCATTAGTGGCCCTGTGTATGTGCTGCCAGCCACAACTCTGCCAACCTGTGTAAATATGTCATGCATGACGTGGTGCATATTTGCTGCACACCATAATTAGTGTCATCATATCTGCTAACATGCCAGTGAGATATCAGACCGCCCCACATATTATAAACAATATATATTGATGACATAACCTGGACATTCTGTGGATGTTGTACAGTCCTACGTGCGTGTGGGCATCAGTGTTACAGACAGTAGGTAGCAAAAACTTCTGCAGGAGAACCAGCACACTCAGGGCAGCTACATATGTGTAGGAGATTCAGAAACTACAGACAGAGTGTGAGTAGAGCCGTGTTATGCTTTGTATAGTACTGGTGTTACAGAGTGTGTGTCAACATACTACTTTACCTTGGAATGCAGTCTGTCTGCATAGCCCTCAACTCTGGGCCTAGTCTCTTGGTGGGCAGAGGTGTGCCTAACATGTGTTGTCTGTCCACCACACAGGTCCTGTGTCTGATATCCCACTGGCAGTGTGTGTGTGGAGTACTATCAGTACATGACCTACATATCAAGCTTTGCACATATGACATGCTGTGGAGGGGTGTTCCATAGTGGGCTGTGAGTATATCACACTGCCATTGCTGCCATCAGTCCACGTCTGTTGTATCCCCGACACATATGGTGGGGCTGGGGCCATATATGTGTGGGGGTTACCTATACAATATGTGCATGGTCTTATGCACTCCAGAGGCCAGTGTATTTAACAGTGGTATATGGGCCTGTATTATTGAGTTGGGGGGGGCACCATAAATGACCTTGGCTGTTAAATATGTGGGGGTATCAGGGGTGAGCTGCCATAAGGTATCTGGATGTAAAGTGCCGTATACTTCACCTATATGTACATCATGTACATATATTCAGTTACTGCAAGCCTACTGCCACCCACCAGATGTACTGTTCTGATTGTCAGTGTGCATGTGATGGTGTCAGTTATGCCTTGTTATGTCACAGTTACAACCCATGTGGTCACATGATGTCCTTACCTCCCACTGCTGTTGTACAGAGTGTAGACAGTGGCTGCTGAACTATATACCTGCATTACACACTGTTGATCATTTGGTATCCTGTGGCCCAGTCAGTCCTCACTACTGTACAAATCTAAGGACTTGACCTGGACAGTGACGGTTGTGAACCTTACCTGACTACTGCATTAGTATAACTGTTTCATGGTTGCATTCCTCTGTTTTATATGGATGTCACTATCTGAACAGCTATATGACATGGCATGTAGAACTGTCATGGTACACAATGAAAGATGTTCCATTTCTCAAACCTGTGTGCAGAGTTTTTCCTAATGACCTCTCTGTGGGTATATGTTGCAGGCAACAGTTGTCATTTGTATGGGAGGCCCATACAGTGTCTGGTTGTTCAGGGGTTAGCTGTAGACATAGTGGCTGTTTCATATTGTGTACACCGACTACATATGTGTCCTACTTTACATAAATCTGCATGTGTATGTGTAGTCACATGTATATCCTTATATATGTATATATTTATATATATATATATATATATATATATATATATATATATATATATATATATATATATGTGTGTGTGTACATATGTACATATGTATGTATGTATCTGCATATCTGTGTCTGTGTATCTGTATCCTGTGGATGTTGCTGGAAACCACAGTTTACATTACCTATGAGAGGTAGACTATACTGCATGATATGTCAACAATACCAGCCTGACATCATACAGGTGGGATGTTGTACTCTTAACTTCCTGTGCCCATGTCGTGTCAGGTCCTGATTACGGGATCTGCAACACTGGGTAGTGTGTTGCGGGGTGGATGTCTTTTGCCATGGTGGGGGTGCCTACTTGTACATGACGTATAGTGTGTGGGTCCTCTCAATCCCAGTAATGGTGCATGTGAACATATGTGTGTTTGTTAATCTGCCATTTCTCTCTATAGATGTATGGCCATATGTACCGATATAGATATATATATCTGCTGACATATATGCAACTATGTCCGTATATACCTACATAGCTGTATATTTGCATACATATATGTAACGTGCTGTGTATATGTAGACATGAAGGTGTAGACACTTATATATGTTGATGTAGCCATCAGCATGTATATATGTCTATATATAGTGATATATATGTATATAGTTTTAGAAAAATATATATATATATATATATATATATATATATATATATATATATATATATATAGATATACATATACAGATATGTTGTAACAGTGTAGATAGTAATATATTTACACACAGATACATCTAGATGATGGTATACATTCTCTGTACAGTTGCATGACTGGACTGGTTGATATGTTTTGGTTATTGCCCTGACTTTCTATAGCTGTAGTGGCCTACTGTTAGGTAATTGTAGCTGTGTTGTGGAGGCTCCTGGCGTCAAGAACTGCATGTGCTGGATATTGCATTGCACAGCATATCTATTATGGCTGTGGTGGGGGGAACATAGCAGTCATCACCAGGTTCCCCTCATGTGAGCCCCCACCCCCATCAACCATGCATAAAGTCAGTTATTTTGTGTTGGGGTTTCTGGTTGTTATTCCTGTCTGGTGCTGCAATTCACATATCTATCTGTATATCTATATGTATATCTATATTTATATCTAAATATATGTGGACGTATGTATCCACCCACCTAAATACCATTGATGTGATATGATGTATGTGTGAGTCAGACATTTATATGTACCTGTGTATCTCTCTACATATATAGATCTATGACTGTCCATATGTCCACGCATGAGTGGCTCGCAATATTGGCCTGCCCCACAGTTGTCTGTCCAATTGACGTGGATGATGTCAGGCAAGTGGTCAGTCAGGAATGCCGATACATTACAGTTGCAGACATTATGTTGTTCAGATTATGTGTATTACAATAGATCACTGTTTAACTAGCAATGTTTTACATGTATATGAACAATATTTCACGTGTCCAGATATGTACCCCACTTTTGTCACACTGTGTCCACAATGTTTGCAATAAGAGGTTGAGTGTTGTGCTATTAATACAAGTCCCCTTATGCAGATTTACTGTGCTGCATGATATATCTGGGTATACATGGGATGTCTGTATATCCGACATGGTGTAGTGTTAATTCACTATGATTGATGTATGCAGGGTCCTGGGTTCGGGCCATGCAGTGGCTCTCAATTATGTTGCAGGGTTGAATAAGGGCGGTGGTTTGCAGGGTGATTAAGGCACTTGTAAGCAGTCGTGACCATGTTTATGCGACGGTATGCATCACCAACTGCAGGTAACAGCCAGTTACACCAGGTTAGCCCTGACATTGCTAACTTTGTGTACACAGTGCTCACCGTCACGCAAACACAGACCTCCGGTTACATATGCCTGCAGATAGTTTGCTTCAGATTGGCTGAGCCTGGAAACATAAACACACATGCTAGTGCTGACATATGCTTACAACAGCTTATTTCTGCTTAACCTAACTACTGCTGTATGCATTATGATACCGACACCTCACATGTGCATTTCCTGCAGTACTCCTGTATGTATATATATATATATATATATATATATATATATATATATATATATATATATATATATGTGTGTTATTTCATGGCCACAGTACTCCAGTTCATGTATATATGTTATTCCGTGGGTTATATAACATACATATTACCCATAACATGGTTTGCCATGGGAAATGGTATGTCCCAGTACCTTCCCTGTGTCCCCGCCTCCTTTCTCACTGACATCCATGGGCCAGTCCCATTAGAATGGGTTCATTCAACCAAGGCACGCCTCGGTCCATCATGTTGTACACATAACCCCCCCCCCCCCCGTTCCCCCCTTCACATCAGTCATCCTTCCTACAGGTTCCAGCCACACCACTACACATCGCCCACTCTCCACTTCTTGGGACCCTTCGCGTATGTTGTCTCAACCCCTGGATCTTCAGGCTTCCCACACATGTTGTCCTCGTACATACGTCACCGTCTGTGCTTACTTTTTAGGCATGGTATGTTACCCCGAGGACTCTTTTTGGCAGATGTTTGGGGTCGTCCCGCTAGGGAAGGATGTGCATTTGTTTAAGAGTAGACATAGTAGGGTGACACTGTGTCTCCCACTGGTAGTATCCTGCCAGTAGTCTGGGAGCCAGTGCTGTGCTATGCTTAGCGGTGCGTATTATTAGATTTGCATGATAATCACCTTTTGGCATTGATTTCACCTTCACCACTTGTTATATATGTGTTATGTATCCTCAACACATGTGTATGGACACTGTCTGGGGTCCTGGTAACTTCTACACTTTATTACAGTCACACCTCATATCTGGACTTACTGCTGTACTCCAGTTCACATATGTATGTTCTGTAGTCAGTTATGGCACATATGACTGCATATAGATGCCTTTCACAGGTTCAGTTTGGTTATGCTATGGTGGGGACATGTTTACTACTACCCCATTCTTCTGTACATCTGTCATGGCTTGGTGGATAACTATTGGGACTATGGTGTATTGGGTCCTAGGTTCGTGACTTGCATGGCTGTTTATTTTTTGCCGGGCTGACAGAGGCCCATTGGATACAGAGTGATTAAGGCACTCTAAAGCAGTTGTATGGCCGTATGCCCACTTACTAGTGCGTACATATGCCTACTATTGCCTATTTGTGCTTACACCTGCTTACTAGTGTCTTATTCCATCTGACCTAGATATGTCATATGTGCATTTTTTGCGGTACTCCAGTTCATATATATCAGCTATTTAGTGGGCTTTGCAACAAAAATATTGGTTATAACATGCTTTGTCATGTAAAATAGACTGTGCTACAGTGGGACCCGAACCAGGAATGCCTGCTCATTGGTCGGTCACTCTACCCATTATGCTATTGCTGTTTTGCTTCATTTGTGTATTTCTAACATATTGTACTACCCATGTTTCCTTCCCCCGCCCCCGAGCTCAGTGTACACAGCATCCATCCATTCTCCAGTTGCTAGCCCAGCCATACCACACCTCCACACATTTCCCTCCCTGCACATGTCGGTACTCCTCCATTATACTGTCTCGACCCAAGCTTCTGCAGGCTCTTCATCCATTTAGTCCATGTACATTTGAGCCTTCCCTTGATCCTCCTCCAATACTGGTGGAAACATCTATGTGACCCGCAAAGTTTGGTTTGTCCCACCAGGTTCAGACCTGTTGTTGTGTCACGAGTAGACTTTGCTGGTCTACACTGTTTCTCCCACTGGTAGCATCCTGCCAGGGGTTTGAGAAGCAGCAGTTTGCTCAGACACCAGGCCAGCCTCATCTCCTGGTTCCGCGGATCCAACGCCCCAGGTGTGATATTCTGTGCATGAAGCATGCCCACATGCCCCCACAGCGTGCACCATTTTTAATTCCTGTCTTCAGTATTGTGCAAGACTACTGTTCTCACAGTATGTGTGGACAGGCACTGTTCATTGATACACATAGACTGCTCAGAATACTGTGCTTGAGCAATGTGCACATGTTTGCTGGTATTAATCTACATACTTACATACATTTCCTATACTGTTGAATGCCTGTGCTGGATGATATGTTTGTGATAACAGCAGCTGAATGTGTATCTGCCATGCCTTTGTGGTAACTCACTTAGACTATAGTGTGCATGGAAGGGGGGTTGGAACCTGGGAGTGCTGATTATTTTGTTAATGGGCACGATGAGAGCAGTTGGCTACAGAGTGCCTAAGGCACTGTGGAGGAAGTGTAGGCGGGTATGCGCTGGTGTGAGCGATGCTCAGCCTTGCTTACCTCTGGTTACAGCGTCTTACACTGAGTTGGCCTCCACATTGCTTAACCGGGGTGGGCATTGCTTACTGCCACCAAAACAGGAGTAACCCTGCTTGCTGCCACATACCCCCACGCTACTGCATGTATTTAGTTCACATTTGTTGTCCGGGACAATCCGAATGGATGCTTCCCCATTGTCAGCGGTGGCCCGGGGAGAGGAGCTCCACAGTAAACCCCAGCTACACATTATACGTACTACTGAGATGTACACATTCATAGAGAGTAAAAGACTTACCATAGCTACGTACCACATTCTTCATGCTTAGTTTACATTAACATGTCAGTATTATACATGCTTAGATCAGGTTTACATGTCAGGTATGATTGTTGACAAAGGTCAGTTTAATGTGAAGTGAGATTCCAGTTTAACAGTTCTGGATAAGTTACACTCAGGTATCCTGGTTAGGTTTGGTTATGCCATACCTGTGTGGTAGAGTAGAAGAGAATAGTGAAAGGGTAGGTAGGTAGGTAGAGGGGGGGTATTGTCACTGTATAGTAGGTCTTGGAATGATTGGTGGGGGAGCAATAGGGAAGGTTTGCAGGATGTTGGGATTTGTATGCGAGGCAGGACAGGAGGTGTCAGTTTCACTAGTTGGTGTAGGGGTATAGAGTGTTACTTGGGGGGGATTCACCAGGTGGTGAGCATGTGCTGATCCAAGTGTGCTTGAGGTGTTCCTTCATGTGTTATTTACATGTGTCCTGTGGGACAGCTGAGGTAATACACGTGGGTAGGGGCTTCCAGATTCTGCCAATATAGTTGGGGAAGAGGGTGTCACCTACTTGTGACTGTGAACATTAATAGTAATGAAACAGGGGTCGATAGGTAAGTGGTGTTAATTGGGCAAACAGAAGGGCAGATAGTAGGGGAAATGTCCAGGGATGTGCAGGAAGGCTGACAAGAAGGTCCACAGCTGGCCATTTCTTCTATAACAACAGCTGTGTATGTACACTGCATTTGGGAGTAGGTTTGGATACTCACACCCCTGGGTGGGGGTGAGGACAACAATAATACCTTGTGACGTCAATTAGTTTGGCTTACATGCCTATAGTGGGGTATTGAAACCATGTGTTCTTTGGTGTTATTTAGTGGGATTTGCAATAACGCATCTGGTTATACTGTACTTTGCCATGTAAAATAGACTGTGCTGCAGTGGGACTCATACCAGGCATGGCTGCTCGTTAGGTGGTGGCTCTGCTCAATGCACACCATTGCTTACATCCCTGGGGCGGTCCAAATAGAACTGCTCCAGCCAACACCTGCATGCCTAAGCCCATAATTTCATACCCCTAGTCCCCTCCCCCTCACCTCCTCTACAGCACTCATCCATACTCTGGCTGCAGGTCGGGTCTAAATACACCACTACACACTGCCCACTCTCCACTTCATGGGACCCATCTCGTACATTATCTCGACCCATGGTTCATCAGGCTTTTCCACCCTTGCAGTCCGGGTACATACACACCCCGCCTTGATAAGTCATTGCACGGGTGGCCTCCTATTACAAGACAATTTTTTGGATGTCCCACAAGGGACACTCCTGTCTCTGTTCCAATATTAGATTTAGCGGGTCCACTGTGTTCCCCCCTCTGGTTGTATCCTGCCTATGGTTTGGGGAGCAGTGGATTGTTTACATTGTTTGTGTGTTTGTATGTTTCCCCTGTCTGGCTTGGGGGGGGTTGATGCTACGTGTTACACGTTTGTTGATTGGGCCCCTCACCCCCATTAGCACGGCCTGTGAACATATGTAATTCTTAAGTGCTGTATCATATCATAGATATATATCTGTGTGTGTGTGTGTATATATATATATATATATATATATATATATATACACACATATATATATATATATATATATACACACACATATGTTTTATATATATATATATATATATATATATATATATATATATATATATATATATATACATACATATATACATATGTCTATGTATATATATATATATATATATATATATTTAACGACGTGGATGTATGGGTGTCTGCATATGTACATATCTATATGTGGGTATTTATATATATAACTGCAATGATGTCCCCTGCACGTAAGGAGTTGCACGGCAAAAGGAAAATTCAAGTAAAGGAAAGAAGCCAGCAACTAGTGAACCGTTCAACAAGGTAGTTTAATAAAAGCTACCAAAAGCATAAAAGCTCACAGACATACGGTTTCATTAAAATCAATATGGCCTTCTTCAGTGTATAAATGTAGAGCCAGTCATGCAGTGCTTTTAAATACACATCAAAAAGTACTGATTGGTTAAACATAAAATACTGAGCTCATTAATATTAATCAATGATATAAACATACATAAAAGATCAGATGCACAAATTTTAAGTACATGTCAATCAAATATTGCATATCAAAATATCATATCAAAATTAAGTGTATTAGATGTATGATATATATAATATATATAATATGTTAGACCAGATATATTTATAAATATTCATTCAAACCTAGACTAAATAGTGCACCAAGTTTGGTGATCCATTTCTTTTCTTTCATATCAAGTTTCCTGTGCCAGCCACATTTATTGGTTCTGTCACCAATAATTTTATCAATAACTGTAAAATGAAATTTGGCCTTATTATGTACAAGTGTGTGTTTGTATAATCGTTGGATGATTTTTACATCTAATGTCACTCAAATGTTCGGACACCCTTAATTTAACTGATCGAGAGGTTTGCCCAACATAAAATGAGTGACAGGTACAACATGCCATATAGATGGCCCAATCAGTATTTCAATTGGCAAAATTTAATATCAAAGACTTTGTTACTATTTCTGCTTGTAAATTCTTTGGTGTTTATCATGTGTTTGCAATTCACACAATGACCACAAGGAAAAGAACCAATAAGTTTATCCCCCAAAATAGTTGTTTGATAAACCTGTGTTAAGGAGGAATCAAAATGATGCTTATAGTGGTTAAAGTATCCTGCCAGGTTCTTTCCTTTACGAAAGGAAAATGAACATTTGTTAGGAATGATTGCCTTAATTCTAGCATCTGCATCTAGTATATTCCAATTGTCCCTGATAATTTGAGTAAAATTATTAGTATTTCTTCCATATGTGGTTGTAAATCGCACTGTGTTGGTCTTGACTGGTTTCTTTTTGTATTTCAAAAGCTCTGATCTATGTAAGCCTGAGGCATGGCTATGTGCCATTGTAACATACCCTGATTTATAACCCCTGTCCTGAAATCTATTACACAAATCCTGAGCATGGTGATCAAAACTAGTATTGTCAGAACAATTGCGTCTGATTCTAATGAATTGTGACTTTGGAATATTTCTGGCGATATGTTTTGGATGAAAGCTGGAGGCATGGAGTATAGTGTTATATTGGGGAAATTTTCTAAATACTTCAGTTTTTAAAGTATTATCCATGTTTCTTGTTATCAAAACATCCAAAAGGTTATAAGTTCTTGATCATGTGTGATGGTAAATTGTATTCCCCACTTATTATCATTCAAATAATCCATAAATTCTTGAAGAGATGAAACATCTGATCTCCAAACCATCCAGCAATCATCCAAATATCTTCGCCAGATGTCAATGTCAGGTAGAAACCAATTGTGGGTGTCATCATATATCATAATTTCTTCTATATGCCATGAATAGATCAGCATAAATGGGGCAAAGAAGCCCCATTGCTGTTCCTCTGATCTGCAGAAAACATTCATGATTATAGAAAAAGACATTTTTTGTCAACACATGCTCAGTCAAGTTCAATAGTAAAGTATTGAATCCTGGTTGATACATATTTGATCGATAAAGCCAGAATTCAATAGCATCTAGTCCGCCCAATGTGGAATATTGGTATATAAGAACATACATCTAAAGTACAGAGTATCCAGTCTGAATCTAACTGCATATCATTAACAATGCCCAAGAATTCCGTGGTGTCCTGTATTCTTGACCTCACAAATCTTAATAAAGGCTTCAAATGCATAGTTAGAAAATCAGATAATGGCTCAGTTAATGAACCCATACCTGATACAATGGGCCTCCCTGGTGGATGCAAAAGATCTTTGTGTATTTTTGGTAGAAAATAGATGTATGGTCTAATGGGGTCAGAGATTGTTAAATGGTTTAATGTTTTCATTGATATGATGTCATTGTCATAAGCAAAATGTAAGAAATCATCTATTTCTTTTTTAAAGACAGGAGTGGGGTCCAGTGGCATTTTTGTATAATAACGCACATCATCTAATTGTTTATGTGCTTCCATATCATACTGAATCCAATCTAACACCACCACTGCCCCTCCCTTGTCTGCATTGATAATGACCAGATCCTTGTTACGTACTAGTTCTTCCAAACAAGACCTTTCAGCATCAGTCATATTATTAGCCATTGGTAAACAGTGATTGTACTGAAAATGTAATTCATGAAGTACACTGTGCAAGAATAAATTAACAGTTGGATGCATGGGGGGTGTAAACAATGAGGTATGATATTTAAATGACTCTGTTTGTGACTGTTCAGCATCTTTTGTATCCTGAAAAAATAATTTTTTGTGCATCTGATCTTTTATGTATGTTTATATCATTGATTAATATTAATGAGCTCAGTATTTTATGTTTAACCAATCAGTACTTTTTGATGTGTATTTAAAAGCACTGCATGACTGGCTCTACATTTATACACTGAAGAAGGCCATATTCATTTTTAAATGAACCGGTATGTCTGTGAGCTTTTATGCGTTTTTGGTAGCTTTTTATTAAACTACCTTGTTGAACGGTTCACTAGTTGCTGGCTTCTTTCCTTTACTTGAATTTTCCTTTTGCCGTGCAACTCCTTACGTGCAGGGGACATCATTGCAGTTACACGTTTACTTACTTCCTGCTGGGGGAATGATGGTGGACTGTGTCGTATTTACGCGCCGGTTGGTGTACAATACTAATTGCTCTATTTTGTGAACTTTATTTGTTAGACCTTTGGATATATTATGCCATACACGTTTAGATGATTGGTTCCTGAATCCGGACGACCACGATATTCAACAATTTAAATCGAACGAGGCTGGTGATGTACAATTTGAAACCAACCCCAGAAAGGTTCGCAAATGTGATGTGGTGAGTTGTTACTTGTCGGCCATTCTTCGAAGGGCTCATACATGTCAGGTGGTGAGTCGGTATTTATCTGCATCCAACATTTTCATTTATGGTGCGGAATTGGCTTATATAAAGAAAAAGAACGACTTAAATCCCTTTCTTAGGACTTTTTTTGCTTGGGGCAACTGTCGCATTGAATATTGAGACTGCTACCATTTCAGCAAGATAATTAACTGCGACGAGAATTATCAACAAGCTGAAGTACATTTATCTTCATTTTTACAAAGTGGCGGGTGTTGATTTCACTCACTTTTGTGACTATTTTTTCATCTTTAATATATGTGCAACAGCTCATGTTTACTTTGGATAATTTTCAGTAGATTAGGTTGTGTCTCATATTATCTATTATACAACAGTGAATATCTATGTAAGGCTCTAGGGAACTGCGATTTATACTGGACTTTGGACTTTGGACTTTTAACATACATTATATATTGTTTGGAACACAAACAATTTATGATATTCATTGTGTATGTTATTTCTTCTTTTTCTCTGAGTGACACCAACATAAATAGGTCATTATAGGAAGCTGTTTTACAACGGACAAATGAGAATACTGTTCCAAAATTTGTTTTTTGAGACAAACCTTTTTTCTTTTCTTGGAATTACGGTTCATGCTCAAGTAAGACAAGCATTTGTTGTACTTTATTTTCATATCCTTGTTATATCATTCTTGAGATAAAATAGTATACAGGGCCATACTATTAAACACAGAATCATTTTTTCTGAATATTTTTTATTGTGTATTCATGGTTAACTAAAGGGCCTTGATTTTTTCTCATAAATTACAATTATTATATCAGGATCCTGCTATATAAAAAGTTTTTTTGATGTCTAATTATATTATCTTAAGTATAAGTGCATTATAACATTGACAATCGATACACTTATTGTTTCATGTGATTCTGATTGTTATATCTAACAATTAACAGCAGTTAAATTAGATTGCCTGAAGCACATGTGAGGTATATATTAGGCAATTTAGCCATTTTTATACAACTGTAGTACCATAATTTACTATTGGTACATCCTTTATAACATTGGCAATAACTTTTGAAACAAATATTCTTTATATTGAATGAATAACAAGTAACATTTTTGAGTTTATGGTCTATGTATTTCCATCTAAAGTGGATGCTTTTAATGCAGATCCTCTCAGAGAATATATAATCTTGAAATACTTGTCTCACGTAGAATCAAGGACAGAATGATTTTAGGTTTAGTTTAAACCTTTGTCAAACTAAGGTATAACTATAATATAGGAGTTATCTTTTGAACTGATATTTCTTGATAAGCATATTATCTAACAAATTTCTATTTACACAATTTACTATTGGGTGTGTGAGACTATTTTGGAACATAACATTGCATATTCCATTTTGAAACCAGGGCCTTTAACCTTTATGTATTGTGGTTCCCTAATACTACTAGAGTCGAATATTACACTTTCATTTTTACCAAAAACATATCTTTAATTGTTAATTTAGTAGTTGTCATTTTCGGTTGATGCTGTTTTTTTATGCACATTAGGAAATAGAACAGCTACAACACATTCACATTTAATTATATTACAGTGTCTATATATGGGCTTAAAAAATTTTTTTACCTCTGTGACCACCAAACCAACAACTTTATTTATATTTTGAAGCTGAGGATTTGTGTGCCAAATATTTGACTTAATTCTAATTTCCATTTTCATGTTACAATTTAAATACCATTATTGTTCTGTATATGACGTGGCTTAGAGGTGCATTTGGCACCATCAATATATTGCCATTATTGTCTGATTATTATTAGAAATATATACAGGACGTGGTCACATTTTGTGAATCAGAGAATTTATTATGGATCTAAACAAAATATTTTTAGACTTATCAGCAGACAAGGATGACCTTGCACCATTTGGTATTGGCAACAATTCAGAGGGTTCTGAAAATACTAATTCTTTGAATCGAAACAAAAATGTGAAAAACATTTTGCTGATCTTAACAAAAATATGAAAAGTCTAAGATCTTGTGTTTGGCACCACAAACTACTAAAAGCCTATTTGACTAAGGGCATTTGCCCAAGGGGTCTCAGGGTTAAAATTCAACCGCTGGTGGCAGACCCAGATGAGAGTCTTATTAGTGAATGGTCTTCCATTCAGCAGGAATGCTCAATGAAGTTTGTAAGCTCATTATCAGATTATTACACTAGGACTATTGACAAAGAAACCAGTCAAGTGTTAAAATCTATTGAGGAATGTAACAGCTACCAAAATGAATCCTTCTTCCCAGACTTACTATCGAAACTCAGTATTGAATTATTAAACTTTGATAACATTCTGAAGGAAAGAAAGGTCAAAAAATTTTCACGTGATCTTTCTGACTATGAGAAGGGTCAACCTTTTAAAAATGTAAGACATGTTAGATTTCAGGAGGGACATAATAAAAATAAATATACACCCAACCCAAAAGGAAGCGTCCGTTCTATACTTAAAGGACGTGGCAGTAATAATGAATCAACCGACTATGACAACTCATCAGGCACAGATACGGAGACACAGTCCACTATAGATTCCCCCACTCCCAAAAGGAAAAACTATATACCCCCTTTAGGGCACATGGAGGGAGGAGGGGAGGGAGGAAGCACAAGAAAAATTACAAGTCTACAAAACTTGATGGAAATACTGACCAACAAATAAATAATGTATACAATATTTCAAACACTGTACTTACAGATGGCCAAATTTCATTGTTAAATAAAGGATTATCTTTCATTCCCGTTTTTTTTGTGTCTGAGGACAATTTTACACAAGATCTGTTCTCATTTTGTAGACTAATCAATCTAAAATTATTTTTTCAGGATACAAAAGATGCTGAACAGTCACAAACAGAGTCATTTAAATATCATACCTCATTGTTTACACCCCCCATGCATCCAACTGTTAATTTATTCTTGCACAGTGTACTTCATGAATTACATTTTCAGTACAATCACTGTTTACCAATGGCTAATAATATGACTGATGCTGAAAGGTCTTGTTTGGAAGAACTAGTACGTAACAAGGATCTGGTCATTATCAATGCAGACAAGGGAGGGGCAGTGGTGGTGTTAGATTGGATTCAGTATGATATGGAAGCACATAAACAATTAGATGATGTGCGTTATTATACAAAAATGCCACTGGACCCCACTCCTGTCTTTAAAAAAGAAATAGATGATTTCTTACATTTTGCTTATGACAATGACATCATATCGATGAAAACATTAAACCATTTAACAATCTCTGACCCCATTAGACCATACATCTATTTTCTACCAAAAATACACAAAGATCTTTTGCATCCACCAGGGAGGCCCATTGTATCAGGTATGGGTTCATTAACTGAGCCATTATCTGATTTTCTAACTATGCATTTGAAGCCTTTATTAAGATTTGTGAGGTCAAGAATACAGGACACCACGGAATTCTTGGGCATTGTTAATGATATGCAGTTAGATTCAGACTGGATACTCTGTACTTTAGATGTATGCTCCTTATATACCAATATTCCACATTGGGCCGGACTAGATGCTATTGAATTCTGGCTTTATCGATCAAATATGTATCAACCAGGATTCAGTACTTTACTATTGAACTTGACTGAGCATGTGTTGACAAAAAATGTCTTTTTCTATAATCATGAATGTTTTCTGCAGATCAGAGGAACAGCAATGGGGGCTTCCTTTGCCCCCATTTATGCTGATCTATTCATGGCGTATATAGAAGAAATTATGATATATGATGACACCCACAATTGGTTTCTACCTGACATTGACATCTGGCGAAGATATTTGGATGATTGCTGGATGGTTTGGAGATCAGATGTTTCATCTCTTCAAGAATTTATGGATTATTTGAATGATAATAAGTGGGGAATACAATTTACCATCACACATGATCAAGAACTTATAACCTTTTTGGATGTTTTGATAACAAGAAACATGGATAATACTTTAAAAACTGAAGTATTTAGAACATTTCCCCAATATAACACTATACTCCATGCCTCCAGCTTTCATCCAAAACATATCGCCAGAAATATTCCAAAGTCACAATTCATTAGAATCAGACGCAATTGTTCTGACAATACTAGTTTTGATCACCATGCTCAGGATTTGTGTAATAGATTTCAGGACAGGGGTTATAAATCAGGGTATGTTACAATGGCACATAGCCATGCCTCAGGCTTACATAGATCAGAGCTTTTGAAATACAAAAAGAAACCAGTCAAGACCAACACAGTGCGATTTACAACCACATATGGAAGAAATACCAATAATTTTACTCAAATTATCAGGGACAATTGGAATATACTAGATGCAGATGCTAGAATTAAGGCAATCATTCCTAACAAATGTTCATTTTCCTTTCGTAAAGGAAAGAACCTGGCAGGATACTTTAACCACTATAAGCATCATTTTGATTCCTCCTTAACACAGGTTTATCAAACAACTATTTTGGGGGATAAACTTATTGGTTCTTTTCCTTGTGGTCATTGTGTGAATTGCAAACACATGATAAACACCAAAGAATTTACAAGCAGAAATAGTAACAAAGTCTTTGATATTAAATTCTTTGCCAATTGTAATACTGATTGGGCCATCTATATGGCATGTTGTACCTGTCACTCATTTTATGTTGGGAAAACCTCTCGATCAGTTAAATTAAGGGTGTCCGAACATTTGAGTGACATTAGATGTAAAAAATCATCCAACGCATTATACAAACACACACTTGTACATAATAAGGCCAAATTTCATTTTACAGTTATTGATAAAATTATTGGTGACAGAACCAATAAATGTGGCTGGCACAGGAAACTTGATATGAAAGAAAAGAAATGGATCACCAAACTTGGTGCACTATTTAGTCCAGGTTTGAATGAATATTTATAAATATATCTGGTCTAACATATTATATATATTATATATATCATACATCTAATACACTTAATTTTGATATGATATTTTGATATGCAATATTTGATTGACATGTACTTAAAATTTGTGCATCTGATCTTTTATGTATGTTTATATCATTGATTAATATTAATGAGCTCAGTATTTTATGTTTAACCAATCAGTACTTTTTGATGTGTATTTAAAAGCACTGCATGACTGGCTCTACATTTATACACTGAAGAAGGCCATATTGATTTTTGGGCCGAAACCGGTATGTCTGTGAGCTTTTATGCATTTTTGGTAGCTTTTTATTAAACTACCTTGTTGAACGGTTCACTAGTTGCTGGCTTCTTTCCTTTATTTATATATATATATATATATATATATATATATATATATATATATATGTCTATGTATGTATACATTTGTATTACAGAGAGGGAGAGGTATATATTTATTTAGTTATGGGTATATATACACATACATATACCTCTATATATTTAGCTACATATCCTGTAATGTTGACTGGTATTGCTGGATACTGTGTTTTGTGGGAATACCGGCCAACCTTGTGTGCCATGTATGCTTTGCGATACCTACAACTAAATCCGTTAGTGTACACAGAGTTACACATGTAATCTGTTGTTAGTACCAGGAATACACTCGTCCCATGCGGGACAACCTGAACATTGGGTATTCAACTCTCCTCTACACCCAGAGTTACATAGGTTCCCATGTCTATGTGCATGAACTACGGCGTGTGCCAGACCTAGTATACTTGAGTCAGGACAACATAAAGGATGGGTACCAAGCAGAGGAGTGGAGGAGGGGCAATATGTGGTGGTGTGGTAGCTACGGGCTGGTAACCAGGGTAAGGATGGTGGCTGCATTTGTGCAGCGGATGGGGGGAAGCGGAACTGTGGGTAATGAATGTATGGGTCGGGGATGGCTTGGGTTGGATGGGCTTGTAGTGCTTGGCCCACCTAGTGGGTGGGGGAGAGGAGTATGTGATATCAACATGTGAAACATAACAGAGGGCTAATTTAAATCCCTATTTCAATGACACACATACAGTACAATGAGCTTGGTAGTGTATTGCAGGGCGGACATGTTTGGCTGAGTGGGGGGTATGCCAGTTCGTACGTGACATATATTGTTTAGGGCCTCTCAGGCCCATTAACGGTGCATGTGGACATATATGTTTCTGTTCATCTACCATTGCTATCTACAGATGTCTGGCCATATATACCTCTGTGGGTATATATATTTGCTTACATATTTCTAACTATGTCCATATATACCTACGGAGACATATATCTGCATACATATATGTAACTTGCTGTGTATATGTGGACATATAGATATTGACATATATATGTGTAGTTGTCGGCATTTGCATGTATATCTGTTCATATATTTGTGTGTATATATATATATATATATATATATATATATATATATATACACACACACACATATATGTATGGGTCTACTTTAAAACACTGACAAGCAAAACACCGACGACGAGAACACCGGGACCGGAAGATCGACAACTGAGATGACTGACAGTTTAAAAGCCCGATGCTGAGAACACCGACATGTTAAGGTAAGTGTGCGATAGTGATAGACTTTAGGGTTAGGGGTGGGTTAAGTGAGTTAGGGTTAGGGCGCAGATTAGGTGAGTGTGTGATAGTGACGGACCTTAGGGTTAGGGTTTGGGTTAAGGTTAGTGCATAGGTAGTTGTGTATGTAAGGTTTAGTGCAGGTATGTGAGTTTTTTGTTGTGCTTGTGCTGTGTGTGTGTTTTTCAGAAAAGGTATTTGTTTTGTTTTGTTGATTGTCGGGATTGTGGTTTGTTGGGCATGTGAAGTTTCGTGCTTTTAAACTGTCGGTCATCTCAATTGTCGATCTTCCAGTCTCTGTGTTCTCGTCGTTGGTGTTTTGCGAGTTGGTGTTTTAAAGTAGACCCATGTGTGTATATATATATATATATATATATATATATATATATATATATATATATATATATATGTGTGTGTGGGTGTGTGTGTGTGACTACATCTATAGATATGTTGTATCCGTTTAGATAGCAATATATTTGCACACACACACGTCCATCTAGCTGTAGGTCTACATTCTCTGTACTGTTGCATGACTGGCCTGGGGTTATGTTTCTGACAACATATGATTTATGCATATCTGGCATGGCTTAGTGGTCAATAATTTTGTGTATGGTGTGCATGGTCCTGGGTTCCAGCCTTGCAGAAGCTGTTTGTTTTGTTGCTTTGCAGAACACCAGCCATTGGATACGGTGTGCTTAAGGCACTTTAAAGTGGTTGTAAGCGGGTTTGCGCAGAGGTGAGCACTGCTAACTTCCGGTCATAGTGTCTTACACCCAGTTAGCTTCTCCTTTGCTTAATCTGTGTCAGCAGTGCTTAACCCCACATAAATGCACTTGCACATGCCTACTAGTGCTTATATATGCTTACTACTGCTTATCTGTGCTTACGCCTGCTTACTGCTGCCTTATTCATTATGATGTACAGGCTAACACAGAAGGCCTCTGGCTAAGGAAGTTCGCAGATGACAGCAAACTAGGAGCCATAGTCAAGTCCCCAAATGATGTGGACATCCTACAGAAGGGCCTCGCTGAGACAGATGCCTGGTGTCAGAGCCATGCCCTCAAGCTCAGTGCCAAAAAGTGCAGTGTCTTTCCCTTTGGTAAAAACTTTGTACCCATGAACTACCACACAGGCAGCAATCTACTTAACACTGAATGTGTGATAAGAGACCTTGGGACCTAGGTGGACAGTAGTCTCTCCTTTGATAGTCACATCACCACAGTAGGCAGGAAGTCCTTCTACGTGGCACACCTCATCATAAAAGGGTTCTCATCCAGGAAAAAAGAGGTCATTGTTCCCCTCTACTCAACACTCATTAGACCCATTATAGAGTACAATGCCCCTTTTGGAATGTACCTCACAAGACATCTGCAGCACCTGGAAAGGCCACAGAAGTACCTCACAAAGAGGATTATTGGTCTCAAACAAATGCCCTACACTGACCGCCTCAAAAAACTCCAGCTTTACTCTGTAGCATATTGCCTACTCTGAGGTGATCTCTGCCTAACATATAAAGCTATGTCAAACCCAGAGCTGTTGGACATGCTACACCTAAAGAAATCCCAATCCCTCTGAGCTACACGATTTAGGGACCTAAACCTTGTCACCACAATAAACAGGACATGCTGGAGGGATAGATTCCTGTCCCAGAGACTTCACATACTCTGGAACAGGCTACCCACCTATGTCAAGCAAAGTTCTTCATTAGCACTCTTCAAGAAAATTCTTGATGAGTGGAAGTGAAATAGGAAATACACCCCGGGGATCACTTCTGTGTCTCTGCTCAACAGTGGCACAGGAAAATAACTTTCTTGGGTGGCATAAGCCAGGAAACCTTGTTGGCTAGGCTTACGTAGGCCCTTGGGCCGATAGCCTAGTACCTACCTATGAACCTATGAACCTATGACACTGACTCTTTACATGTGCATTTCTTGCAATACTCGTGTTCATAAAAATGTGTGTTATTTAGTGGGTTTTGCATTACAAATATTGCTTATACCATGCTTTGCCATGTAAAATAGACTGTGCTGCGTTGGGACTCGAACTGGGAATGCCTGCTCGTTAGGCGAATGCTCTGCCCACTACACTATTGCTGACATGCTTCATTTGCATATATCATCCTTGTTATCCTTTTCAGCCTTTTAGGCTGCTTTCACCATGGCTAAGCAATGGGCACACCCGCACACCTACTGTTAGCTGTACTCGGAGCTTTAGACACCAATACGGGGGTTTCTTCCTTTGATTTTTATGTCCTGTTGCTGTTGTACACATGGGGTCTGTTGGTGGGGATATGTGGATACCTATGAGCGGTATCGCTCAATTATTTCTGCTTTCTGCTGTTCAACATTGCACAGGCATGTTTATTCTGAGGGCTCTGCTCTCAGACACGCCCCCTGCACTCGTACACGCTCCATGTAAGCCTGGGGGCTCGGGCAGCGTGCCTTCATTACTATGCATGGCGTGCTGCTATCCTGCTCCTAAGTAGCTACTTCTGTGCAGGCCTAGACAAGTCCTGCACAGAAGATTAATAAATCCGGGGGATTATGTTCTTAATACAGCATTTATGTATTACCTTTTTAAATTGGCAACGCACTCTCTGCAAGCCTGAAATGAAAAGTTATTTTCAAAAAAAGAAAACCCTTTTCTCCTATTTTACTGTCTTTGACTGGCTGACTAAACAAAACCATTTTTTTCAATCAAGCACAGCAAGAAAAATTGCACCAATATATGTCAAGGACTCTCAGTGACCACAACTGGTACAGCCTGGAAGACCTGATAAGCTTCCATTATTCCAATCTTGCTTTCCTGCCAACAATTCCAGGTCATGAAATTTCACTTCACTAACACAACACAGTCTATCATTTCAATGTTTTATTTATTTTCAATCATATATAAAATCTTTGCCTGGCCCCTATCCCATGCTCAGTTAACTTAAAATTGGACATTGCTAACTTTACTTGCAGATTTATGAGTCTGTCTCTCACCACCTTATTCTAGTCCCGCAGTACCATAATGGCATCTGCATGGTCATAGAATGTCTCTTTATTATCTCTGGTAGACACTATGTCCATAAACTCCTTTAGTTTGCCACTGGCCTTTGAACATCAGACATGTTTGTCTACAATGAGTCCTCTACAGGCTCGTTGAAATCTGATACAATCTCGCTTTCTTTAATACCAGTTAATTCCATCTCTCTAGTCACCATGCACCTATCTGACCCTCCCAAGATTTTGGCAGCTCTGGACACAACTTGCATTTTTTCATTTTCGCAACAATTTTTATTATGTATGCTCTTAAATTTAATTAATTCACCTGTTAACTGGTTAAGTAAAATGGTTAATATCGACCATTTAACAGCCACTCCTGGGGCTACAGGGCAATAGTAAATAATATATATATATTAGTGCTTCAGGATAAACACCGAACCAGCATATTTTCTGGGGTGAAGGAAGCCACAGTACCCAGAGAAATGCCACATAGGCACATGGAGAATGTACAAATTTCACAAACACATTGAATAAGAAATTGTGACTGAACTCAGACAAAAGCTGTGAGACAATTATTTTAATCACTGATACAAGCATGCTAAATGTAAATAAAAATTTTAAAAATAACAAAATTTTTATTGCAAAGAGTTCATTTTATAGTCAGTTTTTATGCTAGTGACCAAAGTCTTCATTCACATAAAAAAAGCACCATGAGATGATCTTTTTTTGTTTTTTTTTTTGGGTTTTGAGGATTGGGTGGGAAGGTGAAAATTGGGTAGTGGGGATGATGGGATGGGATTAATTTCTCATTACTCATTCTGAACTACACACAAACAAAAAAAAACAAAAAAAAAAAGGAAAGGAAGAATATATATGGAGATCAGGGCTGTGGGGCTGTGGGCAAGGCAACATTTATTTAAAAAAGAAAACAAAGGTTGAAAATAAAATATATTAATTTATTGTAAGCTTATCGTATTGAAAAATCAAGGGAAGAGAAACACATGAAGTCGGTATCTCGTACAAAAAAAAAAAAAAAAAAAAGTGGGCAGGACTAACTGCTGCAGAACATTGATTTGATTTTTGAACCACGACTGGAACCAGACATCAGATAATGTTTGGTTTGACACTATAATAGCTCGGTGGAGGGGATACTGACATAAATGGGAGATGAATGGAAGAAAATGTAGCAGAATAAGAAAAGGGGAAGCAAATTAACTTGGGAACTTAGAAAAATTAAGCTTTGTGTGAACAAACACATATTTACAGGGGTAGGTAGAGACATAACTGATAAAGATGAGCTATTTTATGAGGGTTAGGGTTAAAATGGGTAGAGTGTTGGTCTGGAGATTGCACAAAAGAAGGAGAGCGACCGAGATATGAAAATAAAGTGAAGAATGGAGAAAATGTATAACAAAGGGGATGCACAAGGAATTATGGAAGAATTTTAAACTGAAGTTTACAAGTGAAATATCCCAGTTCTGATTTTCTAGGATAAGGAGGGGATTAGTAGCTGTTAGGAGGGGAAGAGGTTTCGGGATGGAGGCACTGGCAACCTTTGACAAAATTATAAAGTAAAAGAACTTAAACTTGTAGAAAGTATAATAAAGAGCAGAAAGACAAGACAGAATGGTACCTTCCCAATGCACTTCTACAATAGAGCATAGGAGGTCTTAGTGAAGCCATTACAGGTTCTTATGTGTATAGTAGGCTTATGACCACTGGAGACTTTATAAGCCTAGCCAAGCAACCCAATTGTATCCCACAAAGTTATGTACCTTAGAAGTTGTTTTAAGGGGTATATGTATGTTCGGGAAATATTTACAGGTTGCCTCTGTCCATTAGAGACATAGGTGCTAGACTACAAGCCTAGCTGTGCACTCCAAACCATTTGGGTTCTGAGTATCATGTGCATCTATATGAGGGGGAATGTTAGTAGGGAGGTAATTAAGGATTGTAGGGTGTGTTATGGCAATAGTTTTCTTATTGATGGCCTCTGTCCATAAGGGACATATGGGGCAGACACGTGGTAAATTTATGATTTCTCAGCCAATTGTCAAAGCTTTATTTGAATGGGGTCAGGAAAGAACTCTGTTTTACATGGATGGGGAGCCTATTTCCTAGTGAGAGGAGAGGATCCTTTGGGACACTTATCTGTCTCTCCAGCACATTCTGTTTATGCCACAAGCGAAATTCAGATCCCCAGATCTAGTTTCTGGTGGTGTTTGTTTTACACATGTTCAACAGATCCACCAGTCTAGGTCTGAGGAAGCCCTGTAAGCCAGGCAAAGATCCCCTCTCAGCTTCCTCTAGGAGACTGAATACAGAGACTGAGCCTTTAGGTGATCAGTGTAGGACAGGGCATTCATGTCCTGAATTCTCCTAGTGATACACATTTGTGTGAATTCAAACTGTTGCTAGTGTTTGGTTAGATAAATGTCAAAGATGGCATTGCATTTAATGATAGGTCTGATAAGATCTTAGTAGAGTGCTACTATAACTTCCTTGGAACCAGATGCCATACTCTTACCTATAAGTTGGGTGACATAGAATGAGTGTCTTATTATCTTAGCTACGTGCTGGTCAAAGGACAGATTTCTTCCTACATATGTTCCTAGATGTCTTACTACTAGGTTGACTGTTATGGGCATTTTATCAATGGAATAATTAACTTGGGTTAACAGTTTCCCAAAGGGGAACTGAGTTTTAGGCTATGGCTTTGGCATTAATCATTTGTCTGTGTTAAACCCACTTGCAAGATGTTGGTGTCTTGGAGGAATCTATAATATCTCCCAATTTACACTCATCTTTGAACTTGGTGAGCCAGAGGCCTTGAATGTTGGCCCTGACTTCCAAGAAATAGATGCCAAACAGGAGGTGGCCCTACATGGAGCCCTGGGGAACTGTGCTGGTGATCAGTCCCCTGGTGGAGGTGGTCTCACCAGTCCTGACTTCTTGGATCATGTCTATGAGCCAGAAAGCAATTTAGTGAGTTATGTAAGTATATATACCTAGCTCAGAGAACTTGTTAACAATGCCTGAGTTGAGTATTGTATTGAATGCCTTAGCCAGATCAAGATATGAAGTATGCATTGTTTTACTCTCACCCATTGACTTGATGACCAACTCAAAGAAGTTCATCAGGTTAAGTAGGTATGCACTTCCCTTAACAAAGCCAAATTGGGGTGATTCCAGTGTCTGTAGGTTGCCAGTGTTCTTGCTTATCATTTCCATGATAATTTGTTCCATGGTTTTGCATGTTATGCATATTAAGCTTGTTAGAGTGATGGGTCTGTAGTTTCCTGACTTAGTTGATGGTCCACTCTTGTGGAGGGGAATGACTGTTGCAATCCTCCATTCACTTGGAATGCAGCTTGCCGCAAGGATGTAGTTGAAGAGCTCCCCAAGTGGTCCTGATAGGTCATGCTTTAGACTGTTGAAGAGGCAAACTGTGATGTTGTTGGGACCCATTTAGGTGGTGTTCTTGGCTTTAGTGAGTTGCTGCCAGCACTTGGTCACTGCTGACAGTTGTAGGAAGTATGTTGGACTGGATTTCACCTAGTGGAGCTCGGGGCAGTGGTGGGGGCAATGATGAAGTTTGAGTTAGACTTAACAGCTAGTAGATTTGCTATGTCACCCTAGATTGGTGAAGGCGGTGCCATTTACCACCAGTTCAGCACTCTGCTGTATGTTACTTCTAAGGTTCCAGATATAGCTGAAGAAGGCCTTCTGATTGTTCTTAGCATGTGAGACTATCCTGACCTCATAGCTGTCCATGATGGACTTACTTAGACCTTTTATTTTCTTGTTTAGTTGTATAAGAGAGCATTTGTTTATAGGGGAGTTGCTGTTCCTAATTTTGGCCATGAGTTTTCTTCTTTTATTATATACCCTGTTTAGGTGAGGATTCCACCAGTGAGGTTTGTTTTTAGTGTTTATTTTTGGGTTTATTTCTGTTAGGTATGGCAGCTTCTATGCAATCATTCACATGTTTGTATATGGACTCTGTGAATAATTCTGCATAGGCAGCTGTGGTCTTGGGGTTGTGTGGAATTTAGAAGGCATCCTTGGATATTTTCAGGGCCCATCAATAGAGTGTTTCTGAACTTAGAGAGCTCATCTAGGTTCTGTTCCCTAGTGATATTTTTTATGGCTTTTTCTGTGGTTCAGCCTGGGAAGAGAGGAGCGTAAAAATGGAGTTGAATTTGTCAGCCAGCAGATTTGCTATATTTTCAGGCTTTGCAAAGGCAGCTCGATTTACTGTCACTTCTGCACTCTGCTCTGTGGTGCCTTTGAGGTATTGGGCATAGATAAAGAAAACCATGTAGCTGTCCTTTGCGTGGCAGACTATCTTTACCTCAAATTTGTCTTTAGTAGACTTAATTTGCCCTCTTAGTTGTTTGATTTTATTCCTAGGAGTGTTTTTATCATGCTGGGTGTAGCATTTCCTAATTTTAGCTATAACGTCTTATTTTCTTTTGTTGTACAACCTGTTTATGATTTGATTCCATCAGGGTGATTTGCTTCTTGAGTTAGTTCTTGGCTTAGTTCTAGTAGGCATAGCTGTGTCTATACATTTATTATCATGATTGTACAGGGTTTCCATGACTAATTTTGCGTAGGCAGCTGTGTTTTCAGGGTTTGGGGGGGGCTTGAAATTTTGATAGGTTATCACTTAGTAGTAGGAAAAGTAAGGTGTAGAAAACAGTGGCACAACAACTACAACTGTATGGTACAGAAACCTGGGCAGTAAAGTCAGAGCAAATGAGGACACTAGAGCTGATGGAGATGGTTGCCATAATGATTAAGGTGTTTACCTTACAGATACAAGGTGTAGGGTTTGATTCTCACATGGGGTAATTAGCTAGGCTTAAAATAGCCCACAAGGACAATTAGCCTAGTAATAACCTATGAAGTGACTGAGATGGGTGGTAGGATGTACACTGCAGGACAGTCGAAGAAATGAGGACATAAAAGCAAAAACCAAAGTAGCTCTAACTGCAGAAAAAGTCAAAGAGAACAGATTACTGTGGTTTGGGCACATGTTCAAAAAAAGCAGAAGATAATCTGGTGAAGATGATTTTAGACAGACAAGAAGATGGTAAGAGGAAACAAGAGTGTCCACCAAAGAGGTGGACGGATCGTGTGAGAGAAGACCTGCGTCAGTCAGGCATGAGTGTCAAAGAAGACAGGAGTGTGGCATTGAATAGAGAGAGAGATGACAACAGTTGACACGACAACACAGCCCCATGCGTAAGATAACTTTGTTGTCTGACCTTACCAAACAGGACAGTTCACTAAGGGGGGTACGGCATTCTCTCATGTTTGTGAGTATCAGCTCAAGTAAGTTTGCACCTCTAGTGAGTATATAGATTATCTTGTTTAAGGAGTTTTTGTTTACAAAGTCCAGTAATCTCAGGGCCTGTAAGTTTGGGGTCATATAAGGAGTGAGGTAGTTGAAGTCACCCATGAATATGGTATAGTGTTGAATGGTGAGAGCCTCCAGTAAGTCCAAGTAAGAGTTATGAGTTTCTTAGGTCATAGAGGATGACCTCTAGCTTGCAAGGATATGATATCAAACTTTGTATGTGGAAATCTGGACATCGAGAAGGTAAAATATATTATTCTGTTTGATTAGACAATGCTTTTAGGAATGGAAAAGCGTACTGTGTTATACTGCACTGACAAACGTGGTGCTGATCTGAGTAGATTTGAACTGGGGATTCATAGACTAACACTGTAAAATATGTTGATGTCAAAATCTTAGATAGTGGATTAAAGCATTCTAAACTGATTCAAAAATTAATATTGTGAATGTTGGCTCTAGAGCTAAGGAGACAAGGCTGCTCCTTGTCACCTAATTTATTTCTACTAGTTACAGAAGTTTGTGGCTCATGCAGTCAGAAAGATCATAGTAACATATTGGAGAGGATGAAAGGAGCAGCTTTTGATATTTGCAGATGACTGCATGGCAATTGTCAGATTGGCAAAGTATCCTTAGCAGGTTGTGAGTTTTTTTCATGATCATATCACCTCCTTCTCCTACATCTGCCAAGCAGCTGGTCACCACCTCTGCTGCCTCCATAACCACAGTAATAACTGTGATGCAAGCAAAGAGAATAAAAAGATTAGGTACAGATCTAATAAAAGAAGATTAAAGGAAGATTGTAAATGGAAGGATGACATGAAATAAATTGTGGTTATTGGGTTAAGCTTGAAAGTCAGTGAAAGGGAAACAACAGAGAAAGCATAGGAAATCTTTCCTTTGATATTACAAAAGAATCTGTCTCCACAGAACTGGGTTTCTTTGTTTCAGCTGTTGGAGAGAGTTGTAGCATGGAAGCACTACAGAAGTTGGACTAAAGCTATACTATTATAAAAGGAGCCACATTGGGGTGTGGGAGGGGTGCAGCTGCAGCCCCCCCCACATTAGGAGGATTCAAATCCTCCTAACATGAGGACTGCACCCCCACACCCCCAATTATATATACCAATTCTGAGACCACACTACAGTGGGGAAAGGGACGTTTCCTTATCCCTACCTCACCTACAAGTGCATACACGCTGTTTACTTTTGTTAGCCAACTACGGCCATTCAATGTATATCTTACGATGATATGCAGTTTAATTGAAAGGGGCGTTCGAGGGTTTGTGTTCAGCGAATGGCCATTTGATAACTGTGCCGTTTCATGGCCAAATATAGAGCTGCTGCTTGTTATGCATCATTCCACCTGCAGGAGTCAGCACTGAAATTGACCAGACCATTTCCAGCCTCCCAGTATGGGCAAATTAGTATCACTCCTACCTTCCTCTTCTGCCTACTCCAGCTCTGGGGTGATTAACGGAACCCTGGACATTTAGGTCACAGTCAGTGTTCTATCTCTTTGCATCAAGGAAACTTTTAACTTTACAAAACAGGCAGGTTTATAATATAGCTAGCATACGTCTTTACAAGTGAGATCTGGAAAAGTTCTAAGGCCAATAGAGGAGGAAAGAATATGGACAAAGATTGGTGTGAGGCACTTGTGGGCAGGGGTATATGGGAAGTGAAAGGAAGCAGTATTCTTCAGGAATTTATCATCTTTATTAAATCATGCTTGCAACAATAATATAGGTGCTCATACCTAAATAGAAAAGAAAAAAAAACCTAAGAGATATTTCTTAAGAGTATATTCAACAGTAGTAAGAAGCTGTCAGAAAATGGCTGAAGGAGGGGGTTCTGTTAAAGAAAGAATAAGCGATTTCAAATTGTGATCTTATCTAGGATAATGTATATATTAAGACACATACCCCATATAATGCAAGTTATTTAAACATTTGCAGAAGGAATGTGTAAATACCTATGAGGGCAGTAAGGTGGGTAAAATGAGAACAATGGAATTTAGAATTAATGGAGGATGGAAGTTACCAGAACTAAAAAAGGTATATAACAGCAGCAAAAATTTGTTGTATAATTGAAATGTAGATGCTGTTAGTAATTAGATGAATAAAACAGATGTTAGATGTCAAACAAGAAAAGTAAACCAAAATGAAAATTCTTGGAAAAGGATGCAAAACAATTACTTCAGAGAGATTATAAAATTACACTGAAAGAATGAAAATTGAGAAGATATAGGAAGATATAGAAGAAGACATCAGGCAACACAGTCTCTATAGAAACCATGGATCTGGTACAGTAGCAGAGCTGGCAGCTAGCTAGAATAAAGGCAGTGGTGGACATTTATTTGTTTGGAAAGGGGAACGAACAGAGAATTAAAAAAAACTGGACAAAATTAGAAGCTAATTCAACATAGGTAAGAACAAAAGTGATTAAGGTATAACAAAGTGCTGTTATAACAAAGGAGAAAATTGAGGAAAGGAGAGATACTATATTGTCCTGTGAGGTCAACATTTTATCAACCCAGAGACGTAGCAGGAGATAGGGAAGGGTTTGAACAGGATCACCAGTAGACAAATTATAGAACACACGAAAAACAGGCAAAAAGAATTGTTGAGACACAGAATGCAGTAGAAGGTGCAAAAGTGGACAGCAACAGAATACAAAGTAGCCTGAAAGAAGCCTAAGAGAGGATGAGGTTTGTTAAGGGCATAGACAGTTGGATCAACAAATAAGAATGTTACACAGATGGTTTATAACTCCATCTCAGAAACAAAGGGTATGAAAGACCAGGGTGGTGACAACAGCAGGCAGGAACGATGCGTAGATTTCTCGATTGCTAAGATGCTTAAAAAATGTTGGAGAAATGCATTAGAGCATGAACGATTATTATTATTATTATTATTATTATTATTATTATTATTATTATTAATAATGAGGCCCCCAGACATGAAAAAGATAAAGAATGGTATGCTAGGATAAACATCCAGTTTTTAAACCCATGAAGCTAGACTAAAGGTTTAAAGGCACAATTCAAGGAATGTTTAGCAAGGGAACCATGCTAGCAGAAAGATATAGGAAATATTAAAATATAAAGAAAAGTGTTAATTAATCAAACAGAGTCAATAAGTGAATAAAAATCTGAGGAAGGAGTGAAGAGAACTCATGGGCTGGCATAATACGGAGGGGAATATTCAAAGATCTGAAGACAACCAAAGGTTAAAAGTATAACGGGTGAGTAATGCTGGATGGTGAAACTAGAGTGATTATGGAAAAGAAGAATTGTTTATAAAGGCTCTGTCTTTCTGTGTTAAAATTCTAAATTTTCTGGGAGAGTCAGTTGGATTATGTGTATGCTCTTGATAGGTTAATAAACATCTTTCTTAGAAAAAAATGAAAAGAATTCTAATCAGGCCAACCATTTCCTTCCATTGCAGTCATAAACTTCACTCATCCTTCCATTTGTAGTGTAATGTCATTCCTGTAAAAAGTGCAGGTGACCATTGCTACATGACAGAGCCAACAAATCAGCCTAAACAAATTCTTGTGTATTTGGTAGTTTAATATACTTCCAATTTCTCCCAGTAAAATTTTCTACCTGCTGCAACAATAAACACTAAATATTTATGTTGTTGATAAAAAATTCTCCACCTGGCTCAGTGACACTAAACTATAATTACTTGATTAGAATTGATAGTGTTATTCCATATTACAATTTCTTGTGTGCTACTCTTGCAATGTATTTTTATTGTTGTTTAGTCATTTATTTGAATCCAGTTAATTGTGGCCTCAAGAACTTTATATGCCGGGGCGTGGCCAAGGATGAACACAGGATAGCAGCAGATTTCTTCAGCTCCACCAATTTCATTACATTGACAGGAATTAATTACTTAAAAAAT